>NC_068913.1:38444318-38747348 GCF_023091745.1 Budorcas taxicolor | reverse complement strand
GATAAATTATCTTCTGGGGTAAATTATCCCTAAAAAAATGGAGTTAACTTGTATTAAGACAAAACCATGTTTTACTTTATAACATGCTAAAAACTTACCCTTCTTGTGAGCTAGCAATCTCCTCTTTATTCTTGCTCCTTTATGACTTTAAAGATTATTTTTAAAGTTCTAATATATACAGACTAATAGAATATTTTCACCTTTTCAATCTCATCATATTAGTTAAAAACAAATTTGATGTCAGTCTGTAACCCACGGTAAATAACTTCATTACATTTCTAGAAAAAAATGATCACAACCAAAGAATATGATCACACCATAACTGTGATCAGTGGATGTATCCCTAGAATTGAAGTTGATGTTATCGTGTTGCTAGGTTGATAAAACATTTACGAAACTAGGAGTCCTTCCTTGCTCTGGTGCATCATCTATGCAGGTGTAACCCTGCTCACACCCACACATGTTTATCTACTCACTTGTAAGAAATGTAGTCACTCTGGCTTAATTTAGATTTATCTGCAGAAGTTTTAAAAATAAATTGTAGTGCTTCAATATAACTTAAATGTTTGTAGGAAAAGTGCATAAGGTTTTTATTTAAAAACATTTGCTTTCAAATCCAAATAGGAATTTACCAGAAAGAACCTTATAGATTATCTAAATTATCTAAACTATTAAAAATTTGTAACATAGTGAATTAAGGAAACTTAGACACAAAGTACATGCAACTTTTTAACCAAAGCTGATGAAGGCAGATGAAAGTAAAACTAGGAGTGCTGGTTAGAATACATCCAGAATTTCACATTCAGTTAGATGCTCCTTTTAAAGCTGTGTTTATGAGCTAGAAAGCATTAGAAGACAGTGACAGGGAAAATGAGGATTCCAAATCAAATGAATTTATATATTAATTTCTTTATATACTTTCCCCTTGTTGTGGGCTTCCCCAAGGGCTGGGTAGATAAAGAATCTGCCTGCAATGCAGAGACACACGAGACTAACATTCAGTCCCTGGGTCAGGAAAATCCCCTGGAGAAGGATATGGCAACTCACACCAGTATTCTTGCTGGGATAATCCCCGGCAGGCTACACCCCATGTGGTCACAAAGAGTTGGACACGACGAAGTGACTAAGCACACACACCCTTATTTTATTCCACAATTGTTTTGAGGTAGATATATGTAGGTAGAAATTCAAAAAAAAATGAATTGTCAAGATCAAGAGCAAAATTAAAACATGCAATGATTACATAGTGACATAAGTTTTAATAACCATGTAGGATGTTTTGGACACATGGCCTCCTTTAGAGTTCTAGAGTTTCCTAAAATTCACTTAAGAAATATGGTTATTAATCTGACTCACATTGTTTCAAAAGGGGAAAAAATGCATGTGTATTACTCAGGTTCTTCCTGGCATTAAGCCTGAGAAAAATGACTCATGTGGTTCTTTATACTGGGAACACTGAGTAATGTCAAAGGCAATGTCCTCAACAACATTTCTCCAATAAGTAAAGTAACAGATTCCATATGGCGCTTACAGCATCCCATAGTGTAAGCCCAGGATGGAATACTGTGGAGAGCATTCCTTCAAGGAGCCAAGACCATGTTACATACACACAGAATTTTCTGCACATTAATTTGATTCAGAGATAAAACTTAACTATCAAAATATGGATGACTTCAGACCAAGACACTGGGCATGTTGAGGACATTTCGGTGGTGGGGAAGGAGGGTGGAGGAAGTTGTATGAGCTGTACAACTGAGTATTTGTTCATCTGTTTCCCCCAGTATTTGTGCCTGGGGCCAGGCTGCTTGCATTTAATTCTACCTGTGCTTCTTATTCCCTGCATAACTTAAACGAACAGTCAAAGCCCCCTGTACTCCTTGGGGGATCATGATATTTCTACTTCATAAAACTGTTGTGAGAATAGAAAGAGTAAACACGAGTTAAGTCCTGTGAAAGGAGCCTGGCATCCATCAGAGAATGCGTAACTGTTACTTTATCCTCAAAGCTGAGGGGCTAATACAAGAAGTGATAGCTTGTTCTGTTTGAGAGGTGGAATTAGGATAGATTCTGTCAATCCTCAGTGTTTAAGAGCTTGGTATTTGCTAATTTGCCCACTCACTAAAATTTATTTGTAAACTCAAAATTAATAATAGGGTGAGCCTCTTAATACATGCAGACATGTTCTGAGTGGCAAAATATGTGCCACCCATTCTGCATATTCTCCGCTGAAGCTAAACAAGGCAAAGCTCTGCCTTGTTTCAGCTTTTATACATCAAACTATGTCCTTTTCACTGTCTAGTTAGTACCTTCTCCACCCCCCTCCCCAATATTTTTGTGCTTTTTCTTTTTCTTGGTAGCTTTGCTGTTTAAAATTTGCAGCAACATGGATTGACCTGGAGATAAACATACTAAGTGAAGTAAGTGAGACAGAGAAAGACAAATATCATATAAAATTGCTTATATGCAGAGTCTAAAAACAATGATACAAATTAACTTATTTAAAAAACAGAAACACACTCACCGACTTAGAGAAGGAGCTCATGGTAATCAGGGGTAAAGGGCTGGGGGGAGGAATACATTGGAAGTTTGGGATTGACATGTACAGACTTGTTTTATAGCAAGGAAACTCTACCCAATATTCTGTAATAATCTAAGTGGAAAAAGAACTTGATAAACAATAGATAAACTGATAGATAAAGTTGATAAACAATAGATAAACTGATAGATAAACTTGATAAACAGTAGATAAATTGATAGGTAAACAATAAACAATAGATAAACTAATAAACAACTGAATCACTTTGCTGTGCACCTGACACTAACACATTGTTAATCAACCATGCTGCAATGTAAAATGAAAATTTAAATAAATAAATTTATTTATTTATAAAATTGTCCCCAAGCATAGTTTGAAAGTGCTATCCAGTGTTTCTAAGGCAAGACAGCTGTGTTTTTTGGAATGAAATTTGGCAAGGACTAAAGAACAAAAGGGCAGTGACAGAAGTCTGGAGTCTGAGCTGCTTTAGGAGTCAGTGTGGCTTTAGTTGTAACATTGAAATATTAAAGGACCATTAACCTCAATCATAGAGAAAGCAAACAGGTTTCATGTTTCTATTAGATTCAGGCATGAATCTAATAGCTTTGAGGAAAAATTAAGACACATACAAAGCAAAAAAAAAAAAAAGACACATAGAAAGCAAGTATTTTTCTTTAAAAATATTTTGGAATGATAAAATATTTAAGAATTTTGCTTTTTATAAGAATTATAGTTTGGACAAAACTGGTTTTTTTGGTTGTTTTGTTTTGCTTTTTTATAGTTGTTAGTGCTTAACTGACTATTCAAATATTTGCATTTATAACTGCATCAGGGCAAGTTGAGTTTGCCTGATTTTGTATATAATGTCTATGATGTGGCATATTCTAAATTAATAAGATTACACTCAATGAGTTCTTATTTTACTTAAGTAATCTATTGTACTTGCTGTACTAGTAATACTTTATTATATGTCTATCACTGGGCTGTTAAGAAGGAAGAATTATACGAATATGTAAACATTTTAGCTCCACACCTGGTTACAGACCAATTTCCTTGTCTATAGCTTAAACATCGTATGTTCACATGCCCACAGGTGAGGAGGAGGGTGGTTCAACCTACTGCTGTGACATTCTCTACACTTCCGGTTAGGTGGCTTTTGTAGAAAACACTTATTTTTATAACTAACAATTCCTCCTATGGAGTTGCAAGATTGCCCACTCTAAATAGCAGGAACTTTCTCTGAAACAAAATGTTATAAAAGGAGTAATTTAGGCTATAGTCATAGAGGCACTTTTTTCTCTCTGTAAGTAAGGATTACATTTCCTATAATTCAAAGGAAATGTTGACTCATTATTTCAAGCTATCTCAAAAGGGATTTATTTTTTCCTGCTGGCTTTGTAAAAACATATATTGCAAATGTGTGGTGTGTATGTGCATTGTCAGTCATGTCTGATTCAAACTCAAGGACTGAAGTTCGTGAGGCTCCTCTGTCCATGGGATTACCCAGTCAAGAATACTGGAGTGGGTTGCTATTTCCATCTCCAGAGGATCTTCCTGACCCAAAGACTGAACCCACATCTCCTGTGTCTCCTGAATTAGCAGCTGTATTCTTTACCACTGAGCCACCTGTGAAAACTAGCTTAGCTTTGAATCATTTACTTCATTTTTAATAAATGATAAAAAATATTCCTGGGTCTTGGAAAAATGGTCTAGTATAGAGATACACATATAAAGTAGTTATATGTTAAATCCACACCTCAGTTGACTTAGACCAAAGTGTCTTAGCTTCAATTCCTAGCACAATGAGGGAGCTTCCAAAATAGCAGTTTTATAATTTGCACTATTCTCTGGGAAGACCTAGCCAGAGCAGGGCTGGCATGACAGTTATAACTGTCTTCCAAAGTCTATTTTTCTCATAAATCAGTAAAATGTAGTTGGATCTTCCAGCTTTTATCATAACTGGGCCAGAGAACCAGAAGACTCCAAGACTGCACAAGTCATCTACCCACGACAGAGTAGACACAAGTCTATGATAAAATCAACTAGAATCATATGCATTGACTCACATCATTGGAATGAAATGGATCAAAGTTTGCATTAAGGCCTGAAGGTGACATCCCACTGCTTTGTTGTACGTTTGAACAGGAGCTTCTGCTGATAACTATTATGTATTTTTCTAGAAAGTTTAAAGATGAGAATCAATCCTGATTTTTATTTCTATATTTGGATAGAATAAGCTTTGGAGTTGAATTTTGTTCACTGTGACATAATCTTTTGAAAAATAAATTGCTTATTTGCTTGGCTACAATTGTCTTTGTCGTCTTTAGAAGAGGTAAAACTGCAAGGTGACTAATGTGTTCTCTGAACCTGCCATTCCCTCAAATTTTATAAATACTTGCTATGTTTTACTGATAATTAACCACTGAAATAAATGTAAATTGTGAAAATGTATCCACACTAAATGTAATTCCTCAAGAAAAAAAATGTAGTATTCACAGAAGTTAGGAAACGGAATAACAAAGTGGACATCTCTTATTGTCACTACCCAACTTTGGATCTAGATTACTGACAGTACCTTAAGTCCCCCTGTGTATGCTTCTCAACCCATCTTCTTGTCTCACCTGCAAACTCCATCCTGATTTTGAATTTGGGGCTGGCTGTTTATTTGCCTTTTATTCTGTTTAAACTATCTTATCACTTTATGTATGTATGTGCATAAGTGCTAAGTCACTTCAGTCATGTCTGACTCTTTGCGACCCTATGACTGTTGCCTGCCAGGCTCCTCAGTCCATGGGACTTTCCAGGCAAGAATACTGGAGTGGGTAGCTATTTCCTTCTCCAAGGGATCTTCCTAACCCAGGGATCAAAATCATACCTCTTCCTCTCTTGCATTGGCAGAGGGTGCTTTACTACTCTGAAAGCCCTTATATGTGTATAGACAACTTACATATTGTTAGATTTTGTTTGCTTTTGAGTTCAATAAAAATGTTGTCTTATCACTGTAATTAATATCTTTCCTCAAATATTTATCTCTAATGTTATTCTACTGCTGCATATATATTTCATTTTTCATTAATCATTTCAATAATGGCTATATAATGCTTCATTTTTTAATATGCTATAATCTGCTTCTATAGTGTTTTCTCCAAGGACATGTGAGTTGTTTCCAGTTTTATTTATTGCAGTATCTAAGTACGCGTATCCTGGCACATCTTGCAAGAGTAGAGCACAGGGTTGTGGAAAATGCATATGTTTATCTCCACAGGGCAACACTAAACTGTCCTTCAAAGTAGTTGTGCAACAAATATACCTCCAACTGTACAAAAGAGTCCCATTGGTTCCCATGCACAACAGCCCTCAGCATCATCAGATATCTTAATTTTTTTTCTAATTTAAGAGAAATAAATATACATAAATGAATATGAACATTCCTTATCATTATCAATTTTCCTATAGTTAAGATCTTTAATGTTTCCTTCTCAGTGAAATGCTTGTTCATGATTTTGAACAGACTATTTTTTAGAGCATCTTCAGGTTCACAGCAAAACTCAGAAGGTACAAAGATTTCTTATATACCCCGTGCCCACACAAATGGACAGACTCCCCCATTATCAACACCCTGATCTTCATGGATTCAGTGCACTTGTCTACTGACTGGTATGGATTCTTTCTGAACAGTCATATATTTCAGAGTGTCTGGCTTGTCCTTTCACTGTTTTATGGTGTCTTTTGAAGAACGGAAGTTCTTAATTTAATTTGGTAGCTTATCAATCTTTTCTTTTATGGTTATCATTTTTTTGTTTGTTTGAAAAATCTTATTCTATCCCAAGGTCATGAAAGTATCTTTCTACATATTCTTACCAAAGTTTTTCTATTTTTCCCTTTCACATTTAAGGCTTTAATCTACCTGGAATGGGTTATTGTATACAATAATTCAAGGCTCTACTATAATGCTTTTGGATAGCAATAACATAATCCAAGTTTAATGAGTATTTTAAATCCTGTCACTTGAAATAGAGGGGCTTTAATAAACTTTAATGGAGGTAGAAAGAATAAATGCACTGTCCTAACTGGGTCAGTAGGGGAATCAAGCAATCAATATAAGTAAAATTTGGACACATAACCACAGTCACAGAGATATTCAAAATAAGGGCCCCAAGTGTTAAATCATGTGAAAATTATGGGAAAATGAGACTGTGTGCTTACAAGGACTCATGCACACTTCTGCTTCACAGATAGGTAATCTGCTTTGGCTGTCTTTTATGCTTGACTATGGATTCTTTCATCTTTGGCCTTTCAAAATTCTAAGACTTTATCTTAAGAGTGGTAAATGTCTTTTACATAATATACTCAGTAAATGTTTATGTAACTGAATTGAATCACATACTATAATATAATGAAATGAAGAATTTATGTTATAGATCTAGATGACTGACAGGAAGGAAAGAAGGGAGAGTTGGAAGAAAGGGGAGGGGAATGAATGAAGGAATAAAAGGCTTCCATTTTCTAAGTCCAGTGTCACAACAGCCTTCGAAAACTTTTTTTTTTAATTTTTCTTAAATTTGTGACTAAGAAGCCTTTCTGTGGAAAAGTAAAGGAAAGAAACACAGGACAAGAATTATTTGCAACCTTCAACTAGGGTAGATGTATATAACGAAGGGTGAGTGCATAGCAGGAGCAGGGTAATGCAAGCACCAGAGAGGCAAAGGCATGTTTCATAAGACGCTGTAGGCTGTTCTTCCTTCCCTTTTCTTCCTTTTGTTCTTTCTTTCTCTCTTTTGTCACAAGAAAGCTGCTTTAAACAATTTCTCATTATTTTGGTGCTCCTTTCCTCCCATGCTCTCATGGGCTGTGAGACAACATCCTCTTGTTACCTGTCTACCATTACCCATAATGATTTTTAATGACCTTTTTCTACCTTCCGAAAATGGAAATGGCTTGATAGTGAATGTTCCATGACTTCTAATAGGTTCCTTCTGCCTTAGTACTGAAATAAAGTTATTTGGTAAAGGAAACTCACTTACCCTAAGCAATTTTGTTTTAAAATGATGCTGATTTGAATTTCTCACCTAGCAAGCACTCATGCACTAAGACGCATATACCATTCAAGTGCAATAGGGCTAATGATGTAAATGACCTAAAGTAATAGTAGTTGTTAGCGGTATTAACCATTCCTTGTGGCGTGCTGCGATTCATGGGGTCGCAAAGAGTCGGACACGACTGAGCGACTGAACTGAACTGAACTGAGCTGTGACACAAACACCATAATTAGATGTAGTTCTACACAAATTCACTTAAAATTTTTCAGACAAATATTTTCACCGATGTGTAAAGAAAATATATTTCTTTCTGGTTATTTCATTGATTAATGCAAGCTTAAAGACTTGCTTTGGAGAAGGCAATGGCAACCCACTCCAGTACTCTGGAAAATCCCATGGACAGAGGAGCCTGGTGAGCTGCAGTCCATGGGGTCCCTAAGAGTCGGATATGACTGAGTGTCTTCACTTTCAATTTTCACTTTCCACTTTCATGCATTGGAGCAGGAGATGGCAACCCACTCCAGGGTTCTTGCCTGGAGAATCCCAGGGACGGGGGAACCTGGTGGGCTGCCGTCTCTGGGGTCGCACAGAGTCGGACATGACTGAAGCAACTTAGCAGCAGCAGCAAAGACTTATTTAGAACCGTAGAGCCCAAAGAGAATGAATACAATATTCTCCTAACGTATCTAATTGAAGTGGATGATTGATATTTAAGGAGAAGGCAATGGCACCCCACTCCAGTACTCTTGCCTGGAAGATCCCATGGACAGAGGAGCCTGGTGGGCTGCAGTCTATGGGGTCGCTAGGAGTCGCACAGGACTGAGCGACTTCACTTTCACTTTTCACTTTCATGCATTGGAGAAGGAAATGGCAACCCACTCCAGTATTCTTGCCTGGAGAATCCCAGGGATGGGGGAGCCTGGTGGGCTGCCATCTATGGGGTCACACAGCGTCGGACACGACTGAAGAGACTTAGCAGCAGCAGCAGCAGAAGTGGCAAAAATGAAGGAATCAATAAGTCCTTAGCACTCACAATTTTAATATGTGTATGCATATATATATGTATATATACGTATATTTTTTGATATAGGTTGACAGAATTTTCCAGTTTCAGATTTATATTATTGATTTCATTGCAAATGAGTATTTTTAGTACAGAAAATTAGAGCTAGAGAAGTATTTCATATTCTAGCAAATTAATCATTTTAATCAGTTGTCTGTTGATTACAATTGGTTCAGACATTCCTAAAACAGAAATCTTTACTTAAGTTTCTTTTTGTATTCTACAGTTAATTTGTCTGCTACATACAAATAGTTTAACAATGTGTCATTTGGTAATATCACTTGATTTAGAGAAAAACAAAGTGGTTGGGATTTTTTTTCTCAATAGAATTGAAAGCCTAACAAAACTGGTTAGAGTTTAAACCTAATGAGTCTCTAAGGCAGCAGTAATTTTTCAAGTGTTTCATAGGATCATAGCTGAATTTTCATAAGTTAATTGCTAGCGAGTAGCTCGGAAGAGACCACCAAAGTGATTTTGATTTGACTAATCACTATTTTTAGGGGTCTAAATGATAAAAAGGTGCTGACATCTGAAACAGATAAAATCAGCAAAGATATAAAACTCAGTGTTATCATTGTTCACTGAAAAGCTATTTTCTTGAATTCCACATTCATTTGGTAAATTATATTAGCATTTGTTATGCTCACAAACTATATTTGATGGTGAGATTAAAACCATATGTTTTTAAATCACACAAGTAAGGAACGTTGCTGCTAAAGCAAAGCAATGCATATCTGTAGAAAATTGCAATATTTTCTCCTTCTAATCCTCTCTCCTCCTCCCTTTCTTCTATATTTCCACTTTTGACTTGTGGAGAATGATTACAAATATGATTTGTATTAGTTGCTCTGTTGATTAGCATTTGATCTGTTTGTTTTCTGAGAAACTTCAGGTATCAGAATGCTTACAGCCATAAATAAGAAGACCCAATTTAAAGTGGCTAGAAAATAGAGATACCCTTTACTTCTAACACAAAATCTGAGAGCAAGGCATTTTTGGCTTCTTCCGTGAGGTCCAAGATGGTTAGCACAGTCAAAGGGGTCATTTGGAGAGGAGAATATTTACCATCTGTGTGCTTCATTCTTTCAGAAAGGAAAAAAGACAAAGCAAAGCAAAAACAAATCCCAGACATTCTCTCAGGTTCTCTTTGTCTCTACCAGCTTGAATGCTCGTGCTTTAACTACACATTGCTGGGAAAGCAAGTAGCTGATATTCAGCTATTACAGTGGAAGACAGGCTCTGCTGGGAAAAAAAGAAGTAGGGGAGGATGATGCTATATCTTTGGCAGACAGCTCATACTTCTGCCAGCTATGCATTACAGTGTCTATTTCCAGAGAACCTCATCAATGCTATGAACTGCTTAAATTTTCCTTGACTGATAAATGAAAAAATGGTATCATTTTAACTTGAAACTTCTTATAATAAAAATGTGAACAAACATATTACTTCAATGCTCCTGCAATAATGGGAAAACTATTTAATTGGATTTCGTTATGTGAGTGCTATTGTAATTTCTCTGATATTTAAAACATAATTTTCTGATTAGGTAATGAATTAACAGGGTTGCAAATTCAAACTGTATGAAAAGGTATGTAGTAAATATTTTTCACTTAAAGAGATCTTTTCATATAATATTTGTACATTGTTCTACATAGTTTATATAGAACAAATATATAAAATATTTTCTCATTCTTTTTATTTAACTAGCCCTTTGTTGATAGATTTTGAATTTTTTCCAATAATTTGTTATTATAAAAAATGAGGTACTATAATAAAAAAACACATTCATTAAATATACATGTAAAAAATTTGAATGAAATGCAGAATCAAATTTATATGCATTTGTATTTTTGAGAAGCATTGTTTAATTTTCCATGGAGTTTGTTAAAAAAAAAAACCTACACTTCCACCTATAATATATGATAGTCTGTGATTCTCCATAGACTCGTAAACATATCATATAGTTAGATGACTTTGACATTAGAATAAAATTTATATAACAAGGCTGGTAAATTTTCCAATGTTCTTTTCTATAACTAATCTTGAATCATATTTCTTTGAGTTGTATATCTTTATTCTTTCTGATTTTTCGTGAGTTCTTTATATATTGAGGGGATTAATTTTTCTGTAAAACACATTACAAAACCTTTTCTTTTTGCAAAAAACTGTTGTTTCTACTTTGCCTTTGTTAATGATATAATTACAGAAGTGATAATTGTATATAGTCAAATTAAATAAGCATTTATGGCCTTTTGTCTTTATTGTGTTCTTTGCTATGAAGAAGCTTATGCAAAAAAAAAAAAAAGATAAAAACTGAACTTGTTTCCAAGTCTGCATTCTGCATCACAGAGAAAATTCAGACACTTAAGGCTAACTCAGTCAAGCCAGGATACCTCATTTAACTCAGGCAATTTCTTCTCCCTCAAGTCCCTAGTTTTAGGTTTAAGTTCAAGGGCTAATTTATTCAAAAGCAGAGACATTACTTTGCCAACAAAAGTCCATCTAGTCAAGGCTATGGTTTTTTCAGTGGTCATGTATGGTTGTGAGAGTTGGACCTTGAAGAAAGCTGAGCACCAAAGAATTGATGCTTTTGAACTGTGGTGCTGGAGAAGACTCTTGAGAGTCCCTTGGACTGCAAGGAGATCCAACCAGTCCATTCTAAAGGAGATCAGTCCCAGGTGTTCTTTGGAAGGACAGATGCTGAAGCTGAAAGTACTTTGGCCACCTCATGTGAAGAGTTGACTCATTGGAAAAGACTCTGATGCTGGGAGGGATTGGGGGCAGGAGGAGAAGGGAATGACAGAGGATGAGATGGCTGGATGGCATCACTGACTTGATGGACGTGTGTTTGGGTGAACTCCGGGAGTTGGTGATGGACAGGGAGGCCTGGCGCGCTGCAATTCATGGGGTTGCAAAGGGTCGGACACAACTGAGCAACTGAACTGAACAGAACTGAATATACTGCCACATCTTTGTGGGCCTATATTTGATTTGTATGTATACATTAGTTCAGTTCAGTTCAGTCACTCAGTCGTGTCCAACTCCGCAAACCCATGGACTATAGCATACCAAGCCTCCCTGTCCATCACCAACTCCAGGAGTATACTCAAACTCATGCCTATTGAGTCGGTAATGCCATGTAACCATCTCATCCTCTGGTGTCTCCTTTTCCTCCTCTCTTCAATCTTTCCCAGCATCAGGGTCTTTTCAAATGAGTCTGTTCTTTGCATCAGGTGGCCAAAGTATTGGAGTTTCAGCTTCACCATCAGTCCTTCCAATGAATATTCAGGATTGATTTCAATTAGGATGAACCTGTTGGATCTCCTTGCTGTCCAAGGGACTCCCAAGAGTTTTCCCCAAGACCACAGACCAAAAGCATCAATTCTTTGGCACTAAGCTTTCTTTATAGTCTGAATCTCACATCCATATATGCTTACTGGAAAAACCATAGCTTTGACTAGATGGACCTTTGTTGGCAAAGTAATGTCTCTGCTTTTTAATATGCTGTCTAGTTTGGTCATAACTTTCCTTCCAAGGAGTAAGTGTCTTTTAATTTCATGGCTACAGTCATCATCTGCAGTGATTTTGGATCACACAAAAAAATAAAATCAGCCACTGTTTCTACTGTTTCCCCATCTATTTGCCATGAAGTGATGGGACTGGATGCTATGATCTTTGTTTTCTGAATGTTGATCTTTAAGCCAACCTTTTCACTCTCTTCTTTCACTTTCATCAAGAGGCTCATTAGTTCTTCTTCACTTTCTGCCATAAGGGTGGTGTCATCTGCATATCTGAGGTTATTGACATTTCTCCCGGCAATCGTGATCCCAGCTTGTGCTTCATCCAGCCCAGCGTTTCTCATGATGTACTCTGCATCAAAGTTAAATAAGCAGGGTGACAATATACAGCCTTGACGTACTCCTTTTCCTATTTGGAACCAGTCTGTTGTTCCATGTCCAGTTCTAACTGCTGCTTCCTGACCTGCATACAGATTTCTCAAAAGGCAGGTGAGGTGGTCTGGTATGCCCATCTCTTTCAGAATTCTCCACAGTTTCTTGTGATCCACACAGTCAAAGGCTTTGGCATAGTCAATAAAGCAGAAATAAATGTTTTTCTGGAATTCTCTTGCTTTTTCGATGATCTAAAAGATGTTGGCAATTTGATCTCTGCTTCCACTGCCTTTTCTAAAATCAGCTTGAATATCTGGAAGTTCTTGGTTCACATACTGTTGAAGCCTGGCTTGGAGAATTTTGACCATTATTTTGCTAGCGTGTGAGATGAACGCAAATGTGCGGTAGTTTTAGCATTCTTTGGCATTGCCTTTCTTTGGAATTGGAATGAAAACTGACATTTTCCAGTTCCGTGGCCACTCCTGAGTTTTCCAAATTTGCTGGCATATTGAGTGCAGCACTTTCACAACATCATCTTTCAGGATTTGAAATAGCTAAACTAGAATTCCATCACCTCCACTTTGTTCATAGTGGTGCTTCCTAAGGCCCACTTGATTTCACACTCCAGATGTCTGGCTCTAGGTGAGTAATCACACCATCGTGATTATATGGGTTGTTAAGATCTTTCTTGTATAGCTCTTCTGTGTATTCTTGCCACCTCTTCTTAATATCTTCTGTTCTGTTAGGTCCATGCCATTTCTGTCTGTTATCGAGCCCATCTTTGCATGAAATGTTTGCTTTGTATCTCTAATTTTCTTGAAAAGAGCTCTAGTCTTTCCCATTCTATTGTTATCCTCTAGTTCTTTGCACTGATCACTGAGGAAGGCTTTCTTATCTCTCCTTGCTATTCTTTGGAACTCAGCATTCAAATGGGTATATCTTTCCTTTTTCTTTTGCTTTTTGCTTCTCTTCTTTTCATTACATACATATATACATAAAATCAATGGATTTCCCAATATTAGGAATTTTTTTACTACCTTACTTATTTTTATATATAACAGGCTTTCATTTGATATAAACATTTTTAAACTTTTTAAAAGAACAAAGGACAAAAAATACCTTGCTGAGTTTTAGCTGACACGTATTAAAGTCACAGAAATGAAAACTTCATGTAGAATTTTTGTGCCACACAAAATAATCCACATATGTGATTGTATTTGATATTATACAAATGTTATTTTGTGGATATTCTTTACCACATACCTTCTTTTCCAATGTTACTCTTTTAATTTATTTAGCTGCTCATTGCCCCAGATAATTTTTGACTGAGTCAGTTTATTAATTTTTTATGTTAAGAGATGTGCATGCTAGCATGCTGTCACTTCAGTAATGTCTGACTCTGTGTGACCTTATGGACTGCGTTCTACCAGATTCCTCTGTCCATGAGGATTCTCCAGACAAGCATCCTGGAGTGGTTTGCTGTGCCCTCCTTCAGGGGATCTTTCCCATGTTAAGGGATAGCTTTTTCTAAGAGAAATCATTGAAGGGATAATTGCTCACAGGTAATAAAATAAATGTTACATTGTCAATAAATAGTTTATTAGTAGCAGTACCTCGTTATTGAATGCAATTATATGTACCAGGCACTATAAACCTTTTGTATTTCTTAAATCCTACAACAATCTTCATAGCTGAAGAAATTAGAGACAGAGAGATTATATGTTTCAAATATTTATTGCAAGCAAATGGAGGAACTGAGACTTGAACTCAAGAGGACTGGTTCCAGATTCTATGCTCTTAAGTGAAAGTGAAAGTGAAGTCACTCCGTTGTGTTCAACTCTTTGTGACCCTGTGGACCGTAGCCCACCAGGCTCCTCTGTCCATGGGATTCTCCAGGCAAGAATACTGGAGTGAGTTGCCCTTTCCTACTATGCTCTTCAGTTCAGTTCAGTCGCTCAGTCATGTCCAACTCTTTGCGACCTCATGAATTGCAGCACGCCAGGCCTCCCTGTCCATTCACAACTCTCGGAGTTCACTCAAACTCACATCCATCAAATCGGTGATGCCATCCAGCCATCTCATCCTCTGTCGTCCTGTTTTCCTCCTGCCCCTGATCCCTCCCAGCATCAGAGTCTTTTCCAATGAGTCAACTCTTCGAATGAGGTGGCCAAAGTACTGGAGTTTCAGCTTTAGCATCATTCCTTCCAAAGAAATCCCAGGGCTGATCTCCTTTAGAATGGACTGGTTGGATCTCCTTGCAGTCCAAGTGACTCTCAGGAGTCTTCTCCAACACCACAGTTCAAACGCATCAATTCTTCGGCGTTCAGCTTTCTTCACAGTCCAACTCTCACATCCATACATGACCACTGGAAAAACCATAGCCTTGACTAGATGGACCTTTGTTGGCAAAGTAATGTCTCTGCTTTTCAATATGCTATCTAGGTTGGTCATAACTTTCCTTCCAAGGAGTAAGCGTCTTTTAATTTCATGGCTGCGGGTCACCATCTGCAGTGATTTTGGAGCCCCCCCAAATAAAGTGACACTATTTCAACCACTATAAAATTCAATACTAATTCAAGAGTAACTTACTCGATCCCTGTTGACATTCCAGCAAACATTTCTTATCCTAAGACAGCCCAGCTGTGCTTCTTTCTTTCGAGTTTCATGAGATACCCTACATGAGCTTGCAGAAAATCCTGTTGAGACCTGCTCCAGCAGGCTTCAGTTACTTGATATCAAACATACTTTGATAATGATGGCAAAAAAGACTATGTACCAAGGTCTGCTTGTCTCATTTATTCTGCTTTCCTTAAAACTCAGTGCAATAAACAGGTACTCATTACTGAGCTGAAAGACTTCCTTTGGGAAGAGAATATTTCACTCAGAACTAGAGGTCATGAATACCTCTTTCACTTCCAAATACCAGCATCAGTCAACTATGAGTGATGCCTTCTGGGAAACAATATAAATAGAATGAAGCTTCTTTTTTCAAAACTTCATGTTTTTTCATTGCTGAGAATTGTGAGACCCATAGGGCCTCAATTGACATGAGAATACTGCTATTTGTGCTTAAAATAGAGGCTTTGTGCTTGGGTCTAAATTGGATATGTCAATCCTTCCCAGTGAGATCAGAATCTGGGTCAAGTTTCAAGCCTTAGAGATGAGTTAGGTTTGGCCCTGGTAACAAGTTTATTTGATGTGCTTGCAGAAAGAACTATCATTGTTTGCCTGTGCTTTTCTGAAAAAGAAGACAAAGTTGATGGTTGCGAATTGACTCTGAGTTCCTAAAAGACAGACCTGTTCCCCTGTCAGGGGAACCCATATATCAAAAACTATGATTATAAGCTCATTTTAGAACACTTAGTCTTGGGAAATGTAGGAGAAATAGGAAACTGGTTGTATTGAAATTGAAATGTCAAAACCAAATATGCTTTCTAAATGTAATTGATTTATACTTAGTTATAATAAAAAGATATTTATGATGTCTGTAGAAACTGAGGTATTGAATTTTGAATTGAGGTACCAAGGCTTCCCTGGTGGCTCAGATGGTAAGAATCTGCCTGTAATGCAGGAGACCCAGGTTTGATCTCTGAGTTGGGAAGATCCCTTGTAGAAGGGATAAGCTACCCATTTCAGTATACTTTCCTGGAGAATCTCATGGACAGAGGAGACTGGCGGGCTACAGTCCACAGGGTCACAAACAGTCAGACATACCTGAGTAACTAATCATGAAAACGCATGCGTCAAGTGCCAAGCAGTGTGTTCAAAAAAGAATTAAGGCAATGGCTATAAGAAATAGCTTGTGAATATGATTCCGGATGAGAGAAAAAGCAGAGTCCACAAAACAATCCTGGAAACCTGTATCAAAAACCTTCACCAATAACCCAGAAGAAAACCTTGGCTGGGAAGGAAGTTCAGATAAACGTATATAATAATTACAGTTGGCCACATATCTACGGGGCCTCATTTCTCTAAGTTTAACTGGGACATGGTTACTGCTTTTTAGAAACTTCTTCACATTGTATTTTATCTCCTAGCTCAATTTGAAGAACTTAAAATGGCTCGTGTGCAAAAAAATACAACTGATTCTGTTTCTTTTCAAGATTCAGTGCTTCATTAGATGACTCTTGAAAAGAGAGTCCCCAGTCATTCCCTTTGTAGGGACTATTTGCTTGTAGCACCAGAAAATAGCCAGCACTCAATGAATTGGACTGCATTGATTTGATTAGCACACCATGTACTTAGAATGTCCCTCCAGACTCTAGCTTTACAAGCCACTATCATGTCATCATTTGGAGAGGGAGAGGGTGGGATGATTTGGGAGAATGGCATTGAAACATGTATAATATCATATAAGAAATGAATCGCCAGTCTGGGTTTGATGCAGGATACAGGATGCTTGGGTCTGGTGCACTGGGATGACCCAGAGAGATGGTATGGGGAGGGAGGTGGGAAGGGGGTTCAGGATTGGGCATATGTGTATACCCATGGTGGATTCATGTTGATGTATGGCAAAACCAAGTATTGTAAAGTAAAATAAATAAAAGTAAATAAATAAATAAAAAATTTAAAAAAATCTCACAGATTTCTCTTTCAGATGTGACAGGACCTCTCTCTCATTACAGATTTTCTCTTGGCGTGTCTAGGACTCTTCTCCAGTCATGTATGCGGGCTTGAAAAGAAACAACACACTTTGTGGTACATTGTACAAGCTGTAAATACTACCTATCAACATTCTTTATAATGTCTATGAATTATTATCAACTCTCATAAAGGAGAAACTGGATCTGTGTAGCATTTTATGGTACATGTCATGCACCATCAGTAACCAGTTTTTGTTACCCTAAAGATTTGTTTTATGGTAAAGTTTGTTGTTGTTTTTTTTTAAATTCTAATCTAGCAAATAAATGTTTTGCTGCTTCAGATATATTTAAACTAGTTATAGACACATTATGGCATTATTGACCACTCAAAATAGATTATGATGAAATCTATAACTTTTTTTTATGCATGTTTTCCCTTAATTTATAAATTTATATATAATTTAAAGGAAAGTAACCCACATGGTTTCATTTATTCATATTTAAATTGTGAAAATGTTCATTTAAGAGCTCTTTGAAGTTCAAGGAGATTTTTCATAGCCCAGTGAACTCTTTTTACTGCTAAACTAGGATTGCATTTTGCCACGAATAAACAAAGACAAACACCTAGTGGTTAGGTTTCCAGTTAGAAATTTCAGATGCTCCTATTTCCCCCATGTGTTCTTAAAAGTTTAAAACAAAATCTGTTTTCTCCAGTACCAACTGGAGAAATGAGCAACTGGACAAAGAGCAATTGGAATGGGGAAACTGTCCTTTTTCCTTGACTCTATTCATCCACAGCTAAAGACTGTATTAACATCTATCAGCAGTATTTTATAGGCAATAATGCTTTATGCTACTGGAATAAAAATATTTATTTTGGATACTATCTTAATTGAAAAGAATATTTAATGCTATAATTTTGTTTACTTTCATGCAGTTCAAAGCCATTATTTTTATCCTGTGTTCTATTCCCATAGTACTAAATGCCAAGTATAAAGAGGGAAATACAGTTTAGCAGGAAAACAGTCAACAAAAAGAAAGTAATAAAAATCCAACAGAGGTGAAGTATGCTGTGCCATTAGATAAAGCAGGCCATGTTACAATCATAGATCCTTGACTAATTAATTACAAAGCATAAATCAAGATGTACTGCAGGATACAATATATGCATTCACTTTTCCTTTGCTTGTATTTAATCCATTACTCATATTCCATCCCTGTAGCTCACCAAGTTTTTCATTATTTTTCTGTATAAATTAGTCCAAGAAAGAGTAATTGCAGGAACAGAGCTTGCATGGATATTGCTCTTGATTAATAGATATATGCAATATTGTTAGATGCGCTGGTGTATAGGCATACCTGCAACATGTCAAAATGTCAATAGTATGACAGCCACTTCAACTAAATGGGTATGGGGTTAGGATGTAAATAAAATTATCTAGTTAAATTGCACTGTTTTGTTTATGTCTGTGGTCATTGCAAACAATTAACTTATAAAATACTCAAGGTAAAAAACAGAATGAACTATTAATAGGAAAACATTACTTTTTATATAAGTAATGGTAGGTTTGCAACATTAAATAATAGGCATCTAATTATGTAATGGATAGAGAGTATCAATCAAACCCCTCTATGTATCATGTCCAAAATTTATTCAGTAGTAAGTTTTTATCCTTATTAATGCAGTATTTCTGAGGCTTAGAATGAAATTTGGCAACATTTAACTATGAATACATGTGTCCTTAATCTCTCACTTGTGTCCAACTCTTTGGAACCCCATGGACTGTAGCTAGCCCTCTAGGATCTTCTGTCCATGTGGATTCTCCAGGCTACAATACTGGAATGGGTTGCCATGCCCTCCTCTGGGGATCTTCCCAACCCAGGGATCAAACCCAGGTCTCTGGCATTGCAGGCAGATTCTTTATCATCTGAGCCACCAGTGAAGCCCAAGAATACTGGAGTGGGTAGCCTATCCCTTCTCCAGGGGAACTTCCCAATCCAGGAGGGTCTCCTACTTTGTAGGAGGATTCTTTACCAGCTGAGCTAACCAGGAAGCCCAACTATGAATATAAGTGAGAAATATCATAAGTGAATATTAAAGAATTCTTATGTGACATTTTATAATCTATATTTTTCTTAAGCGATTTTGACATAGTCCATTTCAAAAGATATGCAAATTTTCAAATTCTGTAACTGTTTGGAGTGGTACTAATAACAGTGCTGTTTCTAGTTATTCCCTCCTTTATAACTATGCCAAAAATGATGTCCTTTTAAAAATAGAGTTTGTCTTCTAACATATAAAACCATTATGCTTTTCATGTAAAATATATATCTTACTGTATAAATTCACATATATGTTCATTTCTTCCTACAGAAATGATAAATCATATTGCAGTTTACATTGGGTCCTGCTATTAAGAAAAACAATTGAAAATCACTCAGTTGAGCCATCTTTCTTCCTTTCCCTTATTTATTTTCCTTCCAAATATTTTCAGTTCAGTTCAGTCGCTCAGTCGTCCAACTCTTTGCAACCCCATGGACTGCAGCACGCCAGGCCTCCCTGTCCATTGTCAACTCCCAAGGTTTACTCAAACTCATGTTCATTGAGTCGGTGATGCCATCCAGCCATCTCTTCCTCTGTCTTCCCCTTCTCCTCCTGCCTTCAATCTTTCCCAGCATCAGGGTCTTTTCACATGAGTCAGTTCTTCACATCAGGTGGCCAAAGTATTAGAATTTCAGCTTCAGCATCAGTCCCAATATTTTAAGTTTTTAAAATTTACTCTGCAGGGTGTCTTCCCCCCACCCCCCAAGATGACATACCATGGCCTGACTGACAGAAAGCAGACTTGTCTGTACTTAGGAAGTTCAGTCCACTATGGACTTAACCATGTGGCTGAAATGGTTATCTCATGTTCATTAGCAGAACAGCCATATTTTCCCCTATTTTTTCATCATATGTTTCTACTCTATTTATACAAAGAGATTTGAAGTAGGGCAAGCATGCTTCTCTATGTGAGCCTATATTTGGAACTCACCTGTTAATAAGTGTCCTCACTGTGACATTAGAACATGTTGGCATTTTCTCAACTACTAACTACCCAGCAACTTTATGATTAGAGAGGAAAGAGTTCCTAAGGAGTTTTGAACTGAAGGTCCCAAAGTAGACTGATTCTTTGTTTTAAATAAAAATTTGTGATCCATCTCAAAAAAAAAAAAAAAAGTCTAACAATTATTAAAATGAAATCTTCTCATCTTAGCTTAAGTGAAGCATTCAGACTGGAGATTGTACATCTCAATGTGAGAAAATGATACAAAAGCATCAAATATACATGAGTGAAAACTTGTGTCACAACTCAAACTTATTTTTAGTGTATCAGACATTAGGAGTGGAAGATCAGGAAGAATATTGAAAAAAATTTTTAATTAATTTTTATTTGAGTATTGTTCTCTACAATGTTGCGCTGCTTTCTACTGTTAAGTAAAATGAATCAGCTATATGTATAAATATATCCCCTCTTTTTTGGATTTCTTTCCCATCTAAGTCAAAAGCATCAAGTAGAGTTCCCTGTGCTATACCGTATGTTCTCATTAGTTATCTATTTTATACATAATACTGATGGGGTATATATGCCAATCCCAATATTCCAATTCATCGTACCCCCCACAGAACAGACTTTTTAAACAAAGCTGTCGGTGTGCTATGAACCTCATCACTCTCTTCACCTCACAAAGACTAGTGACAGTGGCCAAATGAAACTGCTTGCGGAATCAGGTATGGACTCAGTCAAGTTGGGAACACAGTGGTGGACCAAAGTCTGACATCCAACAGAATTGCATAAATGATGCAGAGCTGCAGGCTGGTTAACTGCCACTGGATTAGGAGGCATGTATATGGTGAAGGTCACTGATTGCTTTTTCAAAGTGATTTTAGTGTAGTATGGGGACAAAATCCAGATAAGATTATGCTGAAGTGGTATGGATTGGTGAGAATGTGTAGACAGTTAGTATAGGCAAATGTCCATAAGGGGTGCAGAGAAAATGGTGGTGGAGGATGAAATTTTTATTTTTTTAATATGTGATCTCTCATGTTACATTCACATTTTTGTAGAAATGGTCCAGTTGTTGTTTAGTTACTAAGTCGTGACCAACTCTTTCGTGACCCCATGGACTGAAGCCCACCAGGCTCCTCTGTCCATGGGATTGCCCAGACAAGAATACTGGAGTGGGTTGCCATTTCCTTCTCCAAGGGATCTTCCTAAACCAGGGATTGAACCCACATTTCCTGCACTGGCAGGTGGATTCTTTACTACTAAGTCACCAGGGAAGCCCATGACTCAGTAGGAAAAATAAAAAAAATAATTCAGGAGAGAGAGTGTTGACTCCAAGAACAAAGTCTTTGAAATGCTAAATGAGATGGCTTTTGATAACTGCAGGGAGAATCCAGACTTTGTAGGAGGAAAGAAGGTAGAGCTCTTAGGATCAAGTCAAAATTCTGAAGTCAATTAGAAGACCTCAAATTATTTTGCCATTATCACTAGCTTTATTATCCTATTCTTTCTCTCATTGTCTCCTCTGCAAAAGTGCAGACTTCGTTTAATTTCCTCTATAGTCCCTCAGACAGAAGTGTAGGCTTCTAAAGTTTACAGATAGGCTGTTATTCCCTCCACCTCAGCCACTCTGTCATCCAAAAATACCTGCTCCACCATTATTACCCTTAAGCTAATTATAATTTGTGTTTTAAGACTATACTTAAACATGCCTTTTAGAACAATACCTCTATTCCTACAACTAGGCTGTAAACTCTATTACAAACACAATGCATTATTCTATAACTTGTATCTCATCTACACTCACATTTGCCTTCCTTATTTCATTGTGAATTACAGGTGGATAGTGATTAGGCTTTATTTTGACAATACTGTTCCCTATGACGGCTGACATAGAGAAGACACTGAATTTGATGACTGACCATCTTGTGTGGTCAGTCTAAGAGAAATCCAACCCTTAGTTTATCTTGAATTGAGTCTCTAAATCCAGAAAGCTCTATGCAACATGCATTTAATATAAGGGAAAATATTATACTACATTTATCAACACAAAATTTGAGGTGAGTAAGCAGCTACTTTGCAAAGAATAGAGCAAGACAGTAATGATGCCAGGGATAGATAAACTGAATGGGGACAGAGGTACTGATAAAGATCTGAAACATCAGCTAAGTTTTGGCACAAAATTGGCTTAATGGAGGGAATAAAGGCAGCCGGTTCTCCAAGGGGAAAACACAAATTTCCCCACACTCTGTTTTCAATTCAGTCAAAATAACACTGGTCTTTTCTTTTTGGTTAACTTGATCATGCCTCAGACTTCTGCTCAAATTAAAGAGCTTGATTACTCTTAAATATGGCTTGGCAATAGAATTTTCCATCTTGCTCCTATTAACTGAGTATCTGCTTCATATTATTTTTTTTTTCCAGATTTGTTTTTAGAAGTTGAATGCCAACCAATTTTCCAATGTAAATATTAAGTTTTTGTTTCCCTTCTGTATTCCTGACATAGCTACCTTTTTCCAACTGTCCTTGAAAAGTCATTATGTGTTCAATTCATATTTTGTACATGTGATATTTACTGAGAACTTAACACACAAGGCATTGTTCTTGGTATAGAGGAGAGTACGCCACCTTCACTTCCTACACAGTGACACAAATATGTACACAACTAATTATCAAATACAATGGAGGGTAATTAGAAGTACTGGAAGACTGTAAGTGGTGTGCCTTTGAAACACAGATGAAGGAATATTAAATTGTCTCCAGAGAACTGAATAGGCTTCACAGAGAAGTTTTAAATGGGGCCTAGGCCAAGAGTTGGATGCCTTACTCAAGAGGGCATCCAAGCACCAAGAAAGGCATGATTACCAGCAAGAGGTATCAGAACGTCTTTGGATAAATAACTTCACTGGTGTGACAGGACCATTGTGTGTGTACATGAGAAAGAGTAGGGATGAGAGGCAGGAAAAGGAGATGAGGGCCATAGTACACAGGACAGCAAATGCCTCCTTAACATGAGCAAATTTACTCTGTATGCGATATAGTGTAATTCAAATTTAGACTGAAATAGAACTAATCTGCAGTACTGATTAAAATACTGGGAAAAGCTAGCATAAAGATACAAGGTTTGAAAATGGCAAAACCAGGATGTGAACTCAAAAAGCACAGCTCCCGGACTCCCTTTTCTTAAAAAACCTCAGCTTTACTGCGTGATAAAGAGAAGGCTGACATACTGGGCATCAGGATGCAGCATTATATGGGTTCAGCGTGTACATGCTGGAGCCATTTTGAGTAACTATAGAACAAGTGGAGAGAGAGCAACAGTGAACCAGGTATGGTTTCTTTAAATTGAATTTTATTTTTGCTATAAATTTGAAAAATAAAATTTAAGAATTTCTAGCTTTATAATTTGGAGAAGGCAATGGCACCCCACTCCAGTACTCTTGCTTGGAAAATCCCATGGACAGAGGAATCTGGTGGGCTGCAGTCCACGGGGTTGCGAAGAGTCAGACACGACTGAGCAACTTCACTTTCCCTTTTCACTTTCATGCACTGGAGAAGTCAATGGCAACCCACTCCAATGTTCCTGCCTGGAGAATCCCAGGGACGGGAGAGCTTGGTGGGCTGCCGTCCATGGGGTCGCACAGAGTCGGACACGACTGAAGCGAATTAGCAGCAGCAGCAGCAGCTTTATAATTTATCTTTTCACTAGCATGTGCAGTGGTTAGAAGTATGCACTTCAGAGAGAGAATTCCTGGATTAAATTCTAATTTTGCCAGTTACTAGCTGTGTGACCTGCAGAAAATTATTTAACGGCTGTGTGCCTGTTTCCCTCTCTGTAATTTGTGGGTATCACATGGTGCCTATTTGAGTGTGCTGTGCTGTGCATAGTCACTCAGTCGTGTCCGACTCTCTGGGATCCCATGGACTGTGGCCCACCAGGCTCCTCTGTCCATGGGGATTCTCCAGGCAAGAAGAATACTGGAGTGGGTTGCCATGCTCTCCTCCAGGGCATCTTCCCAACCCGGGGATCAAACCCAGGTCTCCCACATTGCAAATGGATTCTTTACCATCTGAGACACAGGGAAGCCCAAGAACACTGGAGTGGGTAGCCTATCCCTTATCCAAGGGATCTTCCCAATCCAGGATTTGAACCAGGGTCTCCTGCATTATAGGGGGATTCTTTACCAACTGAACCCCCAGGGATGCCTCTATTTCAGTGTACTGAGGATTAAATGACATAATATTAGTAAACCACTTAGAACAGTACCATGATTATATCATAATTAGCACTGTATGTGTTTGTGAAAGAAAATGACAATATGTATTGACTAAAAATCTCAGTTATAGCAATGTTTCATTAAATAAAATCTTAATATAGAGCAAAAGAAAAAAATTTTCTATGTATAGAGTTCACTGATGTATGCTAGGGGAGAGAGTGTAATTTATATCTTAGTAAAGAAAGGGGGCATTCAAATAGAATTTCTGTTTTTCATTCTGAATTGACTTTCCCTCATCCTTAGAGGGCCTAGCACTAGTCTTCCTGCTTGTGTAAGAAGTTTAACAAAGTAAACATGATACAGAAATGCCTACTTTTGTAAATATTAATAAACCTCTGATGAATTTCCTCAAACATCTTTCCAAGACTCAGTCTGAACTGCTCATTGTTACTTATTGAATTTGAGATGATAGATAAGTAAGTGTATCATTTTTTTCCCGCAAACTATAGCTACATAGAGTCAGACTGCTTTGTTTAAAATGGAAAATCTAGTAATTGTCATTTTATAAAATTCTTGAGCTTATCCCAAATTTAGCACTTTTGGAAAAATAATCCTATACATAAAATACGTGACAGGATTTGAGTGGAAATTTTGTTCCAGAGTGTTCGTCTTTAGACTTTGATTCAACCCAATGTGCATCATAATCTCTAAGGTGTTTAGAGCTCATATCTGAATAATCAAGATTTTTTTGATGAATGCTTCCATTATTTTTAAGCAGTATATTTTTATAATCTATTGCCAAAATTAGTGCAAATGCAGTATATCAAGTATGGAGCAATACTTGTTTTGTGCAGAATGATGGTGTAACTCACTAGGGAAAGTTTGTATGTAGGCTTAATTTTCAAATTATTTGGAATGGTCCTCGATACTATAGACATTTTCCCTCTTTCTCTTCAATGTGTTTCCATTAAGAAAGAGAGTTGCCTTTGGATCAGTAAATAAATCATAAAAGAAAATCTTGGGTGAATCCAGCAAGGTGCTAAAGCAGCTTACCAGAGAGCCTGGAAGGATGAGAAAAAGGACACTGAAAACATCCCCAGGGGATTTCTGATAAGAAGCCTACGCTTGGGCTTCCGAGGACAGCTCACCTACCTGGCTGATTTTCTCAAATTAGTGTCTGGTATCACAACCTTATTTAATGTAACTGGTATATCTTTAGCAATGTTTAACAATGTCTGATTTCCTCTCCTGGCATAAAAAATTCTATCCAAATTCACCTGTGAAGGGAGGAAAAGGAACACACTCCAAAGATCTAGAATCTAAGTAACATACAGACCAGAGAAAGACAAGAGAACTTCTATGGCTGCAGAATCGATGAGAGAGGCATAACGTTGGATAATGTTCTCCAAGAATGTGACATTTAGTATTTTGACAGGGACCCCATGTGACGGTCCTAACAGACTATTAGGATAGCCTTGGACGTTTGGAGAAAGCGGTGATCTATACTACATGCTAGCGAAAGGGCTTAGTTAGGGCTACTATTAGAAAACATCACAGGCTGAGTGACTGAATCAACAAACTTTTCTCACCGTTTTAGAAGGTGGGAAATCCAGTATCAAGGCGAAGGCAGATTGATTTTTGCTGAAGCGCTCCTCCTCGTTTGCAGATGGCAGCCTTCCTGCCCGTATCCTCACAGGGCAGAGGGAGGAAGCTGTAACATCTCTTCCTCTTCTTGTAAGGACACTAATCCCATTTTGAGGACTTGACCCTCATACCCTCACCTAAACTTAATCACTTCCTAGAGGCCCTGCCTCCATATAGTATCACATTGAGAATTAAGGTCTTTATCATATAAATTTTGAGAGGATGCAAACATGTGTCCGTATCATTCTCCAAACACTCAAACAGGTGTGTACAATGCCATGGCTAAAATAGGTAAGGCTGTAAAACACACCAGCAAGTATGTTGAATGGGAGTGCCAAAAAATAACTCTATAAAAGCAGATAGGAATTTATTAGTGAGTCAGAAACATTGAGAAGCTCCCTGCTGTTTGTCCTCCATAGGCTAGGCTCCTGTAAAAAATGCTGATTCAGAACAGAGGTCCCTGAAAGTAATAAGTATCCTGAAATAATAGAGTTCATCTGGTAGCACTTAACTATCAGCATTCAGGAATTCAGGTGGGAGCAATTACCATGATGAGTAGCAAGGTCTGAGTGGCAGCTATGATCCAGACCTAGTGAGCTATTGAAAAAATAGAACACAACGTTCTGAGGCAAAGGATAACAGGTAAGCCAACAAGCATATCGCTTAAACTATACAATCAAAAAAAAAAAAAATTGAAGATGGGTGATGAGGAATCTAAGGGCAGCCCCCCACCCCTGAATAAAATGTTACCTTCTCAGGTCCCATTTCTAGACATGAACCAGCTCAACAACTGGGATAGAGGGAGAGGCCCCACATGCCCACCATAGAGAAGAACTCTACAGTTGCCAAGTTTGTATGGCAATGGCATCTCCAGTGCTTTTCTAAAGAAACTCATGACCATCTACTTGGAAATTGTAAACTGGGAGAGAGGAGTAGGGATTTTAGACCTAGGACACAGGGTCTGAATTGATAACCCAGGTCCCAAAATGTCATCATGGTGCCACTGTTAGACAAGTGTATCAAGACTTGATATTAAATGAAGTCTGTGCCAAGATCTTGCTCACAGTGTGTCTACAAGGTCCATAAAACCACCATGTGAATTCTCCCACTGGTCCCTGCACTGCCCTGAGGCTCTGTATTCAGAAATAGAGTGAAAGGTGGTCTTCTGAAGGTTCAGCTGCAAGGCCAGTTTAGAGACATTACGCTGTGCCACTCTCTATGAGGACACAGTATATACCTTAAATTAATGAATATTATTTTCTACTCAAATGGTAGGGTGCATGGCTACTGGAACCAAGTTACAATCAAGTGTTGTCACTCCCAGTAAGGCAGCTGGGCAACTTGTGTTCCTCATTCCCTCAAATTTAGGCTCTGAGGGCCTAGACCAATTGGAGATGATTTTGTTGCCTCTGCTGGGATGAGCCGGTGGTGCATCTGGCAATGTCTACAAATATATTCGGCTGTCGTAACTGGAAAATGCTACTGGTGACTAGAGGTTAGAGAATAGGGATGCTGTTTAATGTCCTACATTGTACCAGAAAGTCCCCCAGAACACAGTATCTGGCCCAAATGTGAATAGTATCAAATTTGAGGAATGTTGATCCACATGTCCTGGCTCCCAGAGAAGAAAATGCTCCCAGCATGGGACAGAGGAAGAGTTCTCTTGAACATTAAGCTGTGGGTGCCACCCAACCTCTTCAGGATCCCTTGCTTAAAGTAAAGCATACAAAGAAAGAACACTCTGGCCAGAATAGGCGGCTGGGTCAAGAAGAGGCTGCTGCTCTATTGCAGGACAGGGAGGCACTCAGTTGGCACTTTTGGTTTTCTGCTGACCAAATATGGTGACAAACGAAAAAACATACAGTAGCCATGGCCCCATAAGGACATGGTGACTGGGGGGGTTAGGTCTGGGTCACTTTACCAGGTATGCCTCTTAGAGTGGTACAGGTGCTGTCCACAAGAACGGGGAATCTAAAGGAAGGGGATGATGAGGCTTTAGGTCGGTTGCAGCAATAAAGATTGTCATCCATTCTACTAATCTTCAACTTTTAAGTTTCCCCAGAAAATGAGACAAACCAGAATCCTCAGAAAGTTGTCCCAGGAAGGCTGAAATTATAAAAAGAAGCAACTGGATCCGAGTGGACAGTAGCGATATTTGGATGTACTATGTGTCTAGTCAAGGCTATGGTTTTTCCTGTGGTCATGTATGGATGTGAGAGTTGGACTGTGAAGAATGCTGAGCGCCAAAGAAGTGATGCTTTTGAACTGTGGTGTTGGAGAAGATTCTTGAGAGTCCCTTGGACTGCAAGGAGACCCAACCAGTCCATTCTGAAGGAGATCAGCCCTGGGATTTCTTTGGAGGGAATGATGCTGAGGCTGAAACTCCAGTACTTTGGCCACCTCATGCGAAGAGTTGACTCATCGGAAAAGACTCTGATGCTGGGAGGGGTTGGGGGCAGGAGGAGAAGGGGACGACCAAGGATGAGATGGCTGGATGGCATCATTGACTCGATGGATGTGAGTCTGAGTGAACTCTGGGAGTTGGTGATGGACAGGGAGGCCTGGTGTGCTGTGATTCATGAGGTCACAAATAGTCAGACACGACTGAGCGACTGAACTGAACTGATCCTTAAGGTGTAAGACACTTAATCTCCCAGCTGATAGGTCTTCAGCTGCTGAGGTCACAAAGCTGCATCCACTCCCTGAATAGCTCCTTCTTACTAGCGCAGGGGTGTGTATACAGGACCTGGCACCCTTGCCTCCACATCAGACTACCCTCAAGGTAAACTGTGGCACAGCTGAAGTCACTTTTGCAACTACACTGTAACATTTTCTCCTTCTGCCCAATTCTGCTTTCTTCACATCTCAGAAGTGGTGTTCCTAAGTGCTCTTCAGTGAAACTCAATGAAAAGTCCCATCTCAGACTCCATTTGCAGGAACCCAATCCAAGTCAGAATCAATGAAAAGATTCTGCAAATTAAGATGAGAAAAGCATTGCCCTAAAAATGCACATTTAAGAGGAACATGAAAAAATAATGGAGCAGATAAAAATTTTAAAATCTCATTTTCACTATCAGTAAAATTAAAAAAAAATACATAGGCTCGATAAAAAATATCACAATAAGCTGAACAGGGATGACTGACATAAGAAAAGAATGCAGTCATGCATTAATGACTACATGCAGTAACAGTAATGCTATTACTAAATACTAATGCAGAATTAACAATACCATTAATAATACTAAAAGCAAACTTCAACTGCTTTATGCTTAATTGGTGATAGTAATAATATCAAAAGTTTTGGAAGAAAACAAGGGTAGAAGAAGGGAGATAAAAGTTATGTGAGAAAAGATTTAAAATGTGTCAACCAAATACAGTCACCAAGTTACCAAAAAAAGAGAGTAATCAAAGGGAAACCATACATTAAAAAAAATTATAAAAAAACTGGGATTAGAGTTTAAAGAAAGGTGTATCAGACAAAAACTAAAATGTGGCTTCAGAGCCAAAAAACATGTCACAGAATGTGCAAATAATTCAACTTATAAAAGCTCAGAGAATGAAGGGAGACATGGTATAACACAAAGTTAAGACCTGAACGAGGGCAAGAATCTACAGGGCATATGAGCTTAATTAACCTGTTTAAAGTTTGAGAGAAATGGAACTACAAAAGTCTATGAGAAAGGAATAAATATGACTGGATCTTCCTTCAGAAGGATTTCTCTGGCTGTATAGGTATAGTGTGATCTAAGTTGTTTTCTTTTTATATTTTATTGAAGAAAAATTTAAACATGTACAAAGGTAGATAGAAAAATATAATGACACCTCACATGTCCTTTATTCATCTTCAATAGTTCTTAATTCATGGCCAATCTTGTTTCATTTCTATTCCTACTGCTCAATTTCCCATATTTTTAGATAAGTTCCAGATATCATTCCGTTTATATTTCAGTATGTATTTCTAAAATAAAGGGAATGGACTCTATTAAAAATATAACCATAATACTATTTATGCTTGCTCCTTGGAAGAAAAGTTATGACCAACCTAGATAGCATATTAGAAAGCAGAGACATTGCTTTGCCAACAAAGGTCTGTCTAGCCAAATTATGGTTTTTCCAGTAGTCATGTATGGATGTGAGAGTTGGACTATAAAGAAAGCTGAGCACCGAAGAATTGATGCTTTTGAACTGTGGTGTTGGAGAAGACTCTTGAGAGTCCCTTGGACTGCAAGGAGATCCAACCAGTCCATCCTAAAGGAGATCAGCCCTGGGTGTTCATTGTTAAGACTGATGTGGAAGCTGAAACTCCAGTACTTTGGCCACGTGATGCGAGGAGCTGACTCATTTGAAAAGACCCTGATGTTGGGAAAGATTGAAGGCAGGAGGAAAAGGGGATGACAGAGGATGAGATGGTTTGTTGGCATCACCAACTCTATGGACATGAGTTTGAGTAAACTCGGGGAGTTGGCAATGGACAGGAAAGCCTGGCGTGCTGCAGTCAATGGGGTTACAAAGAGTTGGACACAACTGAGTGACTGAACTGAACTAAATACTATTGTCAGATTTAAAATTTAAAAATAATTACTTAAGATACTATCAAAATTTTAAGATATATTTACATATTAAGTAATAAAATAATACCTAGAAAAGTATTTATTTGGGTCATAGGATTATGTCTTTATTTCTCTATTCACACTGTTTTTGAGTAAAATGATATGGCATAATATTGAAACTAAACTAAGATTTTTCGAATTCAGATAGTACTTTGAACGTAGATTAATATCTTACATTAAGAAACATGGTACATGATAGAGTTAGTTGCCCTGGGAATTCAGCCTCAGACCCAAGCCTGCTCTGAACTGCTGTGAGGAGAAAAATGGATAGGGAGTCAGGAAGAGCGTTTTCAGACAGTCTTCTGGCATCACAGTATCCATGTGCTTCCAGAGCCTTGTTCTGAGCAGTTTTCTACCTTGGATCTTGGATACAGTTTAAAAATTAAGGTGTTTCCAGACTGAGCACTGCATTCCCAAACAGCCTTTGATTTTAAAAGCCTAATTCTTAGGAGTGCTTAATCTGATGAGCTTCCTCCAAGGTTTAAGAGGAAATTAGATATTAGAGAAATTAATTAGGAATTACATGCTGACTTTTCCCATTGAGTTCTTTACATTGGGTCTCATGGTTTGCAGTTTATAACATAGGGACTCATCAGAATTAATAGAGGAATTAAAGAAGAATCAGATTTCTGTGGAAATTCTGATTTACAAAGTGAGGTACAGAGCCTAAAAATCTGGGTGTGAAGTCAGTTCCCTAGTTCCATTCTATTCAGTGTGGTTCTTAGACAAGCAGCATGAGTGTCACTGAAGAGTCTTGAAACATGCTCAGCATCTCGGTCCCCACTCTAAACCTTCTGAATCAGAATCTGCATTTTAGTAATATCCCCAGGTATTTTATGGACACATTATAATTCAGACACACTAGTCTATATTGCCTAGTAAATACCCAACTTTGTTAACCTATTGATGGAAATTTCAGAGAAGGCTTGACATCATTTTTTGTTTTGATTTGGTTCACATGCCTTAAACATATTTGGTTTATAAATTGTTTTATCAAGATAACCATGCATAATTAAGTTTTTGAAACTGTTTACCAATAACAAAAGTCTAGAATGAACCTATGTCATAACCCCAGAAGCAATAACTATTGTACACAATTCTTTATAGAATATTTACAACTGTGTAAATATGGAACACATCAAGATAGCCACAGAACTGCTTGACTGAACTAATGTGGTGAAGCTAAGTTGCAACATGAACAAAAATTGCTAGGACATAACTCAGAGCAACATGTCAACTCTGCTATATCTGGCAGTAGTAGCAGCAACAAAATCAAGCTGGTTGGAGGTTCTTTATAGGTTGGAGGTTCTTTGTAGGTTTTTACCCCACAAATGCAGAAAAAAAAAAAAAAAGAAAGAAAGAAGCAAAAAGCAACAGACTTGTTTCAGCAACAATCCATGTATGGTCTATTCATGCTTATACATACCACCCCATTTAAATACATGTTTGTCATGAATCCCCAAATAGTACCAACACAATTAGCTGCATTTTCTAACATAATAAATAAAAAAATAGTAAGTTATAGAGGCAGTATGATGAAACAAATTTCTAAAAATCCTTTTAACAGAAGTAAAATATTGTTTCTGCATGATTAAATCCTGGCATCTTTTAGGGGAATAATTAGCACCATCAGTCCAGATCTGATAATAACACCATAAAATCTGACAAATCACAGCTGGAATCCTGATGGAAGGATGAAGAGAAGGCTTAGGATCAAACTGCTTAAAGGTTTTGTTTGTATCATCAAAGAGTTTAAAGATGTATGTCAGCTGATGTGGCAGTAAATCTTGGTCTTTTCATATATCAGGCCATGTTCTTACACTCAAGCTCCCTAATGACTGGTGTCACATGGTTTATTTACACAGAGGTAATTTAGTTTTGATTTGCTTCTCTACTTTACACCAAGGAATCTACATTTTTCCAAGGGCAGAGGATATAAGTGAGCTGTGTGGCCCGTTCCCTTATTGTTTAATGAGACCCGATTTCTTTCAAGCTCCTGAAGAAGCTGCTTCCTGATGTTTGGCTGGGCTTGTAGCCATTACTGTGAGAGCTGGGAGAGACTAAAGGGGTCATCATGCCAGCACTTCGGCAGAAGACAGAGAAACGTGCAAACTATTTTTTGAGATGTCTCTCTGAACCCTAAGGTGCTTAGTCGCTCAATCATGTCTGACTCTTTGTGATCCCATGGACTGTAGCCCTCCAGGCTCCTCTGTCCATGGGGATTCTTCAGGCAAGAATACTGGAGTGGGTTGCAATTTCCTTCTCCAGGGGATCTTACCAATCTAGGGATGGAACCCAGGTCTCCCACATTGCAGGCGGATTCTTTACTATCTGAGCCACCAGGGAAGCCCTTATACTCCAGAAAAAGAGACAAATAGAAACATAGCAGTGCTGGTTAACGGGTGGTGTCAGTAATACTTGTGTACACTATTTTTACACATCTATTAATCACAGGCAAGAATGAGGCTTTCAGTAGATAAGTACTATAGCAAATAATGTTTGCTTGATAAGAAATGGTAACATCAATATCTAATAATTGAATGGGAAACAGTTATAATAACAAAAACAATTTCATGTTATTTAAAGAGTAACTCTGACTTTTGAGAAGTGATGCTATTTTTTTCGTAGGAGAATAAATCATCTGATCACGGATTTAATGCAGAGATAATAACTTCTAGTCAGAAACTAGGCCTTCCCAGGTGACACAGTAAAAACGAATCTGCCTCCCAGTGCAGGAGATGCAATAGAGGAGGGCTCAGTCCCTGGGTCAGGAAGATCTCCTACAGAAGGAAAAGACAACCCGCTCCAGTATTCTTGCCTGGAAAATCCTATGAACAGAGGAGCCTGGTGGGCTACAGTCCATGGGGTCACAAAGAGTTGGACACAACTGAATGACTGAGTGCACATGCAGTTATAAACTAATGCTGGCGTGTTTTTTTTTTTATTACTGTGAAGTTTATGTAGCTTCAGGTAGATTCTTCTCTGAAGTAACATCAAATATGATGTTAATTATACCAAATTACCACATCTTACAGAAGAGCTTGGATGTATTTAGTAGAGGAAAATCCTACAAAATATATTTCCAGATAACCCCTGTTGCTTTCAAATAACTGCATTATTTACATACAGATACACATACATATCAGAGAAGGCAATGGCACCCCACTCCAGTACTCTTGCTTGGAAATCCCATGGACGGAGGAGCCTGGTAGGCTGCAGTCCATGGGGTCATGAAGAGTCGGACAGGACTGAGTGACTTCACCTTCACTTTTCACTTTCCTGCATTGGAGAAGGAAATGGCAACCCACTCCAGTGTTCTTGCCTGGAGAATCCCAGGGACGGGGGAGCCTGGTGGGCTGCCGTCTATGGGGTCGCACAGACACGACTGAAGCGACTTAGCAGCAGCAGCAACACATACATATATACCTCTGTGGTGCATACATATATACATGTAGACACATGTTCTGGAGTATATACTTGCCCAGGAAAATACCTAGGACAACGCAAGACAGATTTGAAGCTACCGCAGTGGTTTTTAGTCTTGGGTACACGTTCAGACCACCTGGATTGCCCTTAAAATTATCGATGCTTGTGCCCCACCCATCCCAGGCATGCTGATTTCACTAATTTGGAGTTCAGCACTGAGGTTTTTTTCAGTTTCACAGGTGATTCAAACATACACCTAAAAATGAACAACTACTGAGCTAATATGATTTCCTAATGTTTTGATTTTGAACAAACACACCAGCTGGCCTTCTCTGTTTCTCAGAATTTGTATCTCTCCTTCCAAAAAAAGAGCTACTAACCCCTTCATAAAGACAGTTTTTCCTCTGAGACTGTCTTGACGGCAGTTTGAATGAGGAAAGTGGGGATGAAAAACACTATAGAATGTAGGTGCATGAGTGACAATGCTCTGTCTTGGTGATCATTGCACCTACAGTATCTTCAGGTACCTAACATGTTAGCCACTTAATAAGCCTGGTGTGCTGCGGTTCATGGGGTCACAGAGTCAGACACGACTGAGCGACTGAACCTAACGGAACTGAAATACATTTTGGATGGATAAATGAATGCATGTAGCTACTATGGTTACTTTGGCTTCAATCTTGTGTCCCGAGAATCTCTTATTTGTGGCCACAGTTACAAGATTTTCATCTCTTTATTCTTATCATGTCTTTTGCTATGTGCCTCAGTCTTTGTTATTGTAACTAAAGAAGAGGTTTTTGCAGTGGCTGCCTTGATAAAACTTTTCTCCCACATCAGTTGAAAAACACCAAAATGCATGGGACCAGAACTCTGCCTCATGGCTTCTGCTGGAGGAGGGAACAACTGGTCCGACAGAGCCAAATGAATTCCTCTAATATTTTTGTTCATATTATTTGGTAGTGCAAGCTTCATTTGGCAGTAATGTCTCTTACCTGTGGACAGAGCATGGTTTTCAGAGTTTTTGGTTGCATGCAGGAGACAAAAGATTGCCTGTGGTCATATAGCTGACTAATGCCAAGTAAATGATTCAAAATGGACTCAACTCACTTAGCGTCACTCAGCAGTCACTCCTGGCGCCACCCTTTTGGTGACCTGGAGGTTGCCAAAGCCTTTTGAAACTCCACAGTCCTCAGCGCCAGTGTAACCATCACTGAAAGAAGACAGTGACAAAAAATAGCAAACCAACGATCTTTGCAATTTTTAATTAATCCCTAACATTCATTGTCTTAGATGTGATAATACACATATGTTACTTTGGAAAAAAGCACATATATTTAATGTTTTAAATACTTACTGAGTTGATTCTCAGAGTGTAAAAGATGTTTTATCAGTGCAGTAATTCTGAAAGGCAGCTTTAAACATTATAAGCATTTCATAAGTCAGATTATGTCTCAAACAGACTCTGTTGAGTCTGTTTATACCAAAGGCTTATCATCATACTCAGAATATAACCTATTGTTAACTGTATCAGGTCACCTATGATTCCTTAATCATCCCAAGCAGGGTCTATGCTCAAGGTTTTTACACTTGCTGTTTATAGCTCCTAGAACTTTGTTCTCTTGAATAGCAAATAGCTTAATTCACTTCACTCTCTTCAATGTGACCTCATCACAGAGTCCTTTTCTGCCCACGTGTGTGAATTAGTGCCTGTATCTGATACTCTCTACCCCCTTACTTATTTTTATTTTCTTACTTGTAACAATTTGACATCTAACATATTCACTACTGACTTGTGCTCCAATACACAAGCACACACCCATAGGAATGTAAACTCTAAGGACCTTTTATTTTCACTGTGGTATCCCATGTACTTATAAAATAAGTGTATAGTATAGTATATATATTTGATAAATACTGTTTAGAAGCACAAGCAGTATGGCAATAAAAAATCACTAGAAATGACTTTTTAAGGTGTAAAAATTGGGATCTTCTGGAATCCATATTTCTGGGCATTCTGAATACATTCTTTTAGTCATTTAGTTGAAGAATTTGAATAATTGGATCAGTGATATTATACACCTGGTTAACTGAATGCCAAGTAGGTTTCCAGGTAGGTTTTTCATCTAGATGATGAATAATTTTTGATGTACACGTAATGTCCTTATTTGGATAAATTACATATAAATATGCAAATAATTGACCTTCATCTCTAATGTTTGTGGTATTTGACTTGTAAGATCATGAAAGATGTGGGAAGTTTTCAGTTGTATTGAGTATTGTATTTGCATTATCAGAATACATCACAAGTTAAAATACAAAGCAAGATATTTACAAAGGAAAAAAAAATCATGTGATGTGCTGAGGAAATTTATGCTGCAGAACTTTACCAAGAGTTAATGAATGAAAGACTCTTGAGCAACTGGTGAATACAAAAAGATACAGGAGATAATACATGCAGAGGCTGAGAAAATTATAGTGCAAGGTAAAAAGTGACAAATTAATAGTAGAGAAAGCAAGTTAAACTCTGATCAGAGATGACAGATTGCAGTCAGAAAAGGCTTCATTGAGGGGGGAAGATAGTGTCTATGTTGGAAATGAAATAGAAACATTCTCCTTGATTATCCAAAATTAAACCCAACTTAAGAAATTAATAGCATTTTAACTATACAAGGCTGAAATAATTAGAAAAAAGAATGAATATTTATGAATAAAACTTTCTACTCTAGTCAGGATCATATGTAAAACTCCAGGTGATTAATCGACTACCACAAAGGCATAATAAATTCCTACTTACTCTAGACATAAAAAGTTACTGCTTGCACAGCTTTTCTTTTGAAGAGGAACACATACCTTTAATGTTTTAAATGCCTGCTGAGTTGGCTATAACTCACAGGTATAAACCATGTTTATCTTTCTAATGAACCCCCAAAAGTGATGACATATTGGAATAATGTGAACAAGAAGTCCTTTTAAAGCTTACAATAGTGAATGGGTCTGAGCAATTTGCAACCCAGATCAAACTAGAAAGGAAGCTAATCAAAAGCTGCAGGGATCACTGACATCAATATAACTTCGAATTTGATCCCTATTATTCAAAGGATCTGAAAGTTCCTTAGTCTTAGGCTATATTATGTTGCCATCTTTTTGTATTAAATCTCACAGATTACATAAACAGGACAGTTCTTGTTAGGAACTGCTTATTGTATGTTCTACCCAAATCTATTTGCTGGGTGATTTCTACACTACACTGTCTTTTTCACCTAATTTATGTCTTTTCTTTCTTCCTCTCTGTTCTGGCCTCCATTCAGTCTCAACTACACATGCCCAGACATATACACATGCTGTTGTACATCACAGCAACAGATGAACAAATAAAATACTATCATTTTCCTTTTAATAGGAATTAATATCAATTTCCTCTTAATCGCCTAAGGTAAGCCTCAGGTTCCCATCAACCAGAGAGAATCACTTCAGATATTGAACATAATGCTTCTCATGGAAGTATGAACAAAAACACACTAAGTCATAAGGTGAAATGATCTCTGTTCAGTTCCCTGAAAGATTCAGAGTATTTGCCCACAGCTGACTCCAAATGAATGATTTTTACACTAAATTCATATAACTTTTTTTTCTCTTTTCCTGCTATGCCGTGTGTAGAATTTTTAACAAATCTGCCTGATATCCCAAACCACAGAGAATTAGAGACAAGTCTAACAAAAAAAATATGAGATTAAATCAAATGAAAAATTCTCTAGAGACAAGAGGTGGCTCTGGTTTAATTTCTCTAAAATAACCCAAAAGCTGGAAGCATGATCAAACTGGACAAACAAAAAACATTATATTCAAGCATGTAGGAGAGGCTGGGACACAGTCTCCCCGAAATCCCCATTCCTGGAGTATGTGGCGACTCAACACGGTACTCAAACAGGGAATTTTGTCCCTAAGGAGCAAAGGATTTGAACCCCACACTGGGCACCTTCGCTTTTAAGACCAGCACCTGAGAGACAACCCCCGCCCCAAACATCTAGCTTTGAAAATCGATGGGGTTTATGTCCAAGACATCTCCCATGCAGTAACAGGCTGAGCAGGGACTCACAAACTGCCCGCAGGCTCAGATTCACCTGCCTCATGTCCAGCACAATTGTAGCTGCTCATGCAACCAGATATCAAGAGAAAAGAGGCTCATTTACTTATATATAAGCAGCCTAAGGGGCAGATGTCCAACTTAACACATACTTTCAAGAGCTTCTGGATGCCCACCAGAGAGGACACCAGGGGCGCCATCTTTGGCATCTCCCTCTGCCTGCTCTAGCTCTGGGGTGCCATCTTTCTCTCTTTTTTTTTTCTCTCCTCCCCAAAGGTGTCTTAAATTTGTAAAATATTTGATTAATTTATTTAATAAATTCCAGGCCTGGGACTTCCCTGGTACTCCAGTGGCCAAGACTCAGAACTCCCAACGCAGCAAGCCCTGTTTGATCCCTGGTCAGGGAACTAGGTCCCACACATGGCAACTAAGAGTTCAGAAGTCACATGGAAAGATCCTGCGTGGGGCAAGGAAGATCCAGATCTCAAGAGCCTCAAAGATCTCGTGCACCCAAATAAAATAGATCCAGTCCCATTTCTCTTTTTCTTTTTTCCTTCACCTCCACACCACATGCAGGTACATTTTTGTTTCTTTTTTTCCCCAAGGACACATCTTCCTCTACTCCCACCCAGTCATGGGCATCTCTAAAGTTTTTGTTTGTTAGTTTTTAGGTTTGGTTTTTCTTCTTCTCCTGGCCACCTTCCTGTAAGCACCATCCTCCCACTCTTCCTGTGCCATGCTCCAGAGGTCTTGTATTTCCTAGAAGGGAGGTTTTATATACGTCTGGTCCCTAGGTTCTGCAGCTGCTGCCCAGGGGGTACTCCTCAATGGCCGGGCACTCCTCAATGGCCTGGCCCTCGTGACCAGTGAGTTTGTGTTCCTGAGTCCCAAGGAACTATAACAATGGGAAAATTTGCTCTTAGCAGGCTACCTACCACCTCCAGGACACTGTTCAGTTCAGTTCAGTTCAGTCGCTCAGTCATGTCCAACTCTTTGCGACCCCATGAATCACAGCACGCCAGGCCTCCCTGTCCATCACCAACTCCCGGAGTTCACTCAGACTCACGTCCATTGAGTCAGTGATGCCATCCAGCCATCTCATCCTCTGTTGTCCCCTTCTCCTCCTGCACCCAGCCCCTCCTAGCATCAGAGTCTTTTCCAATGAGTAAACTCTTCGCATGAGGTGTCCAAAGTACTGGAGTTTCAGCTTTAGCATCATTCCTTCCAAAGAAATCCCAGGGCTGATCTCCTTCAGAATGGACTGGTTGGATCTCCTTGCAGTCCAAGGGACTCTCGAGAGTCTTCTCCAACACCACAGTTCAAAAGCATCAATTCTTCGGCACTCAGCCTTCTTCACAGTCCAACTCTCACATCCATACATGACAACTGGGAAAACCATAGCCTTGACTAGATGGACCTTAGTCGGCAAAGTAATGTCTCTGCTTTTGAATATGCTATCTAGGTTGGTCATAACTTTTCTTCCAAGAAGTAAGCGTCTTTTAATTTCATGGCTGCAGTCACCATCTGCAGTGATTTTGGAGCCCCCAAAAATAAAGTCTGATACTGTTTCCACTGTTTTCCCATCTGTTTCCCAGGACACTGTACAGGTGGCCAACTGCCCAGTATTTCTGTGAAAAAAGCCTAATTGCTTATCTAGGCTTTGGCCTGAGGGGCAGGGTTCTGGTTTGGCACACACATAGGGGCCTACAGAATGGCTCTCCAGAAACAAGGCTTATGGACACCATTTTTGTGCTCTCCCTCAGTCTCACTCCAGCTTGCTAGTGTCTCCTAGAAAGGAATTTATACCCTTGTCTGGTGCCTCAATTTTTGTGGCTGCTGCCAGGGGACACCATACCACAGCCTGGCTTCGGTGGTAAAATTTCAGATTTGGGGGAGCACTAGCAAGGCTTTATATATGTACTCCAATTCAAGAGTTTCTAAACTGTCTTCCCACATCCTAAAACTTGTCTCAAAGATGTTTCAGGGATTTCCACTGCGGGCGAAGAAGGGGTGAGAGTGACAGGGCTTAAAGAACTCTCTGGACCCCGATTTTTGCCTCAAAAGTAAAGACCCATTTTATGACTTCCGACACTGAGCTTTCCTGTTGAATTTCATTCAAAGAAAGAATGTGTGTCAGTTTTGGATCTCTAGAAAGTATATACCAGTATGGAACTAAGAGTGTAAAATACTGATTGGGCAAAACACCTGTAAAAGATAAATGTGGAAGAAGCAGGAATAGATGGCATGAGGTCTCTGAGGATTCAGATGCCAAGATTGAATTAAAAATATCAGGATTTTATGGTGGAAATTGTGGCCTGGAAGAAAATGGGCAAGTATCTAGAGCAGGCTGGAAGAGCCTTCAGACCATAATGAAAGTTCTATCTTAAGGGAAGGAGGGGCTTCCCAAATAGTGCTAGTGGTAAAGAACCTGCCTGCCAATGCAAGAGATGCAGGAGGTGCAGGTTCGATCCTTGGGTTGGGAAGATCCCCTGGAGGAGGGAAAGGCTACCTACTCCAGTATTCTGGCCTGGAGAATCCTATGGGCAGAGGAGCCTGGTGGGCTATAGCCCATAGGGTAACAAAGAGCGCAGCACACACAGCTAGTGAAAGTGAGAGGGAAAGTTGAATGGAGGCATCTCAGACAGATGTGCAGTCATTAAGAGAAGGTTGGCAAGGTCTTCATGGAGTGTGCAAGCCAAAGTTGGCCTTCAGAGACATCCTGTGGCTTCCAGGAATGGGCATGCCTTACCATCTGTCAGTCATTGGCAGGAAACATTCCACAGAAAGTGTAGTCTCTGTGCAAACTTGGCAATGGATGTCAGAGCACAGCAGATGGAGCCGTTGGTCCAATATTCTCCCTGCAGTTGGAGGTGTGTGAAGCTCTTTCTCACAGCTGCCACATGGGGGAGCTCCAGACCACCAGACCACGATGTTGACTTGATACCTGTGAAGGAAGAGAAGGAACGTGAGAGGATTGAGTGGTTAATAGCCTCAAACTACAGTACAACTCTGAGAAACTCCCACCAGCCTGATGCAGAGACTCTGAGTAAAGAATTCATGATAGAAGAAATTACCTTCATAAAGGCACAAATGACACAGTTCTTAAGTCATATCCTTCTCAATCACTGGAAGCCCAGGAAGAAAGTAGCCTTGGCATAAACAGTGCACCAAATTTTAAAGACACAGCAGTTGAGGCTTGTCAGCTAATTACAATGGAGAAAGTTCTTTTGAAGAAAGATCTGGGTGGTGCATCTTCATGGCTGCCAGAGAATTTCATGTGCAAAAACTGCAAATAATCTATCTAGTAACTACTTCATTTTATAGATTATGAAATTTAATAACTAAATGAAATAGCATTCCAAAGTCATATAGTTAGCTGTTTTACAACCAAGACTAAAACCAAAATATCTATTTTCTACCCAGAATTATTTGCATTGTACCTTCATGTATTTCCAGAATTCAGTTCTACAATACAGTAAATTATGTTTCTTTTACTTTCACCACAAAAGCCTTCAGATAATGACAGGATAAAGAGGAATCACAATTTGACTTGCACCCTATTTTAATCTTTCATTTCTTTCTTTACAAATTTTAAAATTGTTAATAAAATTCTCAGTCAGAAAGGACCTTGAGGTCAATAAAGAAGAATGATTTATTTGGGTGGTTTTGGTTTTTCTTTTTTAAATAAAATTCTGTTGATTTGTAAATGAATAAATAAAATCATTGTTGGAATTAAATTATCTGACTTGGTCTGAATAGTGAATCAATGTCTAATTGAAAGAATATCAAAGGACACTGCTCACTTCTTTTGATGTGCTCATTTTCACACACTTGAAAATGCTTCTGTTGATGAGATTTCTTGTTATCTGTTAACAAAAAGAGAGTCATAAAAATCACTCATCAAGAGTCCATTAACCCATGTGACTCTTCACACCCTGCTTCTGAAATACTGAAATCAAAATTTTATGAAAATACAGAATTTTCTTTTTTCTATTACTTAAGTAAGTACACAGTGTGCAGAACTTTCCACAAAGCAAATCCAAGAGATAAAATTAAGTTAAAAAGGTGAATATTGGTGCTTTTATATCTGTGATATTGAATCTAAGAAGTTATAAAACTATAGTCTTTGTTCATATTTTCATCTTTCTACTAAATTTTTTAGTTGTTGAATATTATAAATGCTATAGGTTTATTAAATAGGCTTTCTTTTTGTGTATCCTAGGAAAATGTTTATAATTTATTGCCAAAACATAAAATATCTCTCCTCTCCTATGAGGTCTTTTCTGATTGCACACTTGTTGATGTCTTCTTACTTTTTTCAGAAGAAAATAGAATGAAAGAAGTCAGCAACATAAGCTAAAGCTAAGAATAGCTATATCAAAAGTCAATGTTATTAGAGGATAATATAACATTTCTTTTTTCTGGTGTCAATAGCCTCAGAGTTTTGGCTTAATATTCAAAATCATCAAATGTTAAATACTGGGTCCTGTGCTACATACTATGGTTTTCAGAAGAAATGTAAGACTTTTTTTTTTTTTTTTAAGCTCACTAAAGGTTTTGGAGAAGGGAATGGCAACCCACTCCAGTATTCTTGCCTGGAGAATCCCGTGGACAGAGGAGCCTGGCAGGCCAAAGTCCATGGGGTAGCAAAGAGTCGGACACAACTGAGCGACTAACACTAACACTACTAAAGGCTTAGTCACCAGTATCTCAGCTCTAAAGTGAGCTTAGAGATCATCCGGTTTAATTTTTTTCCTGTGCATCCCTCTAGAAAACAGCTTGGGTCAGGAATAACTCTAATTGTTAAAGAACATCTTCAGTGTATAGGCTATGTCCATCTCACCCACTGGTTTAATTTATACTCTGAGAAGCAGCTCAAAACTGTTTCAATCCTTTTTTCCATGTGGTAGCACTTTAATAAGACAACTCTCATGCCTCTTGTCCTCCTGTCTTAGCCACAAAATTGTATTTAAATGTATACTAATATAACTTTCTTTTAAAATTAAATATCTCGCTACTGTGGCTTTCAGTGCAGGCTGGGTTTCATTAAGTCTTGCCTAAAGGAAGAATGTTTGGAGAGCGGGCAGAAGTTTTTATTCCCTTGACTGTTTTAAAAAACAAGATTTTTTATGAGCATCAAAGAAGAAGGAGAGGTTTAGCTTCTTCAAATTCTTTTGGATTCCAGGGTGAAATCCCTGAGGAAATTGCAAGAAAAAAGGCGAGATGGATGAGCTTTAAAAATAATGGAATCAGATAATTAGATTTAATTAGGTCACCTCCTTACCATCATAACCTAGTCTTTCATTTAGTATTATTATCGATACCAGGTGAAAAAATGAACTCACTTTTGTAGCAAACAAACTGAAAGTCTGTAAAATAATAAAACAAATTTTAAAAGAAGAAAAGTTGTTATTGCAGTTACTTTAAAAATTAGTTTACATTTTTGCTTTCATGCATCCTGGTTTCCATTATGTAAAAGTTAGAATGTATTATGTAAAACCTAGGCTATGGTGAATGGGATTTTACAATTCTAAGCGGAGGTAAAACTAAATCTATGATTTATGCTTTTAAATCTGCTTTATTTTAGAGTCAGGTCTAAGTTCTATAGAAATTAATTTTGTACTGGCATATATCTAAAATATTCTAAAAACCAAGATTCACTTTCAGTCATGTTGGAATAGTATCCCATTGCAAAATGACTATTCAAAATTAGCTTGTAGGAAGTTGAATTTTCTTCCAGATACACAGGAACTTGTGATAAAATTGAATATCATTTGCAAATGTCTTTATGCAGAAAGGAACAATATATTTTGCCACAGTGTATTTTATACAAACTGCTCTAGATTTTGACTTTTTATTGTGTGTTGCCTTGGGGCAATGTTATTTTAACCAGTTTTTGTGATCATACTATTATTTAGAACTTCAACCTAGTTAACTCAAAGTTTGTTAAAGTGCACAACAAAAGTGAGATTTGCTTTGTTATTCTAGAGTTATTATGATTGTATATAAATTTGTCAAATCTCACTAGAATAGCAAAAGAAGAATAAATGCTCAAATGAAGCAAAATTATTTTCTACATTATTATTCTAGCTTTCTACTCCATAAAATGCAAACTTACTCCATTAAAATAGCAACATTTGCACAAAATAAAAAAATATTAAGCTAGAGACCAAAAATTTTAAATACATTCACTCCTATAGCTGTGTATAACATCTCCTATTTTTATTTTGCTAGACTTCCCCTTCATCATTCATCTGGAAATAACAGCCAGACTCAAAATAAGAGAATTGGCCTCCTCCATCCATGTGGCTGTAATGGGATCCAAAGTGCTGAATTCTGTTTTAAATTTTGAAGTGAGAATTTAACTCAAGCTCAGCCAATAAATTTACCTTATTCTTCAAGCCACAGTTATTGGCACAAGGACTTGATAAAATCTTGTTTTTAACACAAAATATTTTGAAAGAGACAATCTTTCTTTCCTCCAGGATGACTACCTGAACTGATGTAAACCTAGATTTGTTGGAGGCCATGGACTCCCAGGGTATGAAGTAAGTCTTTCTGCAGAGGCAGGAGGAATGAAAGCAACTTACAGGAAGTCCAGGAGAGAGACAGATGACTGGGGACTTGAGAACACCATTAAAACTTGGGATTCTTTGATAAAAAGCACCAATAAATCTGTTTTTTCTTGCTTAGGTCAGGTTGATTTGATTTCTCTATTTTGCAACTGAAGAATCCTCACAAATACAAGGTGCAGGAAAGAAATATCTTGCAGAGGTACAGCAATGGCTGGTGACTTAGTCTGTTGGAAAGTGTATAGTAAGACTTCAGTGAGTAAAACAGGATATGTGATGCTGCAGGGAAAGAATTAGCAAGCCAAATCAATTAACAGATGATATCATGTGAAAGGATGTGTGTGTGTGTGTGTGTGTGTGTTTGCATGTATATCAGAGAGACAGAGTAAAGGCAAAAGTGGAAATCACCATGTACGAATAGAGAATCAGTTGAATATTTAGTTTCCTAAAACTTCTTGTTAAAAACCTGTTATCCTAAGAAACCGTACCACTATTGCTGCTATTAATACTATGGCTATTACTACTATTGCTACTACTACTAGCTAACATTTATTGAATTTTTTATATTCTAAAACTTTTATGTGCTAGGTCACTGATTTCTTAGGACAATTCTATCTAGGAGGTACAATTGTTATCAAACCCATTTTCCAGATAAGAAAACAGGGATAAATAACTTACTTCATGTGACATACATAGACTAAATGTTGGAGTTATGATCTGGATGAAACTAGTCACGCTCTTAATGAATAAATAATATTTATCCAAGAAGACACCAGAAGCACCTATGCATTCTGGTGAATTCCAGAGGTAGAGGAACATTACATTTTGATGTTGTCAAACATACCTTATTCATAGTAGCCAACTGTCTCTTTTTATAATACACCTGCATCATACAGCTATTCATCTGGTAAACTGTCTACAGTTTCCTTATTATTGCCTCTTGACAAGGCTGAAAAGTATTTAATACAATAATTCCAGTGCTAAATGTTTGATGAGCCTTATACAACCAAAATGTATGCATAAATATATTTCAATTTGGCATACACAAGCATACATATATTCTATTAAATAAATGTGTTTATGGTAAAAGAAAATGTTAAATTCATGGCAATTTCCCATGCAAATAATGTGATTCCAATGTGATAAATTAATAATGAATGCCATTTTCTTCATGAATATTAGTTCTGATGATTCAGGCTTCTGTAGCTAGAGCCGACCGACCATGCCATCTGGTGTACAGAGTGGGTGCTGCCATGAACAGTGAGACAACAGACTCATGAACCAGAAATCCAGTCTCAGAATTCAAATAATTTTACTTATTACATTTACTGGATGAGATTGAAATGTTATGAAAGGATAAGTGCATTTCTTTTTCAGATAAGGAATGGAAGATTTTAGCTGTTTTTAACAATAAAGGCATTGGCAATTATCTGCATTTATGATTTTATAAGTGTTAATCCCTGTTTTCCTTCTTCCATTTTCCCCATCTTGCATCACGCACATGCTTTTGTGGTATCACCTCAAAACCTTGTCCACTGATGAGGCATTATCTGTTCAAGCGATTATCCAGAAACATACCATATGAAAAGCAAAAACAGTAGGAATAAAGTGAACCAAAAGAACATTTGATCTTCTTAGGAAGAAAACTATAGAGGCAACTAAACATTAAGGAAGCAGACACATTACTGAAAACTTCTTGTAAGCAGATTGAAAAAGCTCAAATAAATATACAAATATCTAGTGACAATGTCATTAGTATGTGCAACAGATAAAATATTACAGAATATTAAAAACATATTAAATGTAATTACATTAACACTCTCAGCATAAATTCAAGTCTACTCATTACTTGTTATCCTCCTCAAAATCCATAACAGTTCACTGTTAAAATGGAGTTTATTCTAGCACTCATCTCAGAGAATAATAGACTTAAACTGGATAATAAACATAAAACAAAAGAACAGTTCTTAACACACAGTAAAGACTCAAATATTTGTATTGAAAAAGTATCAGAAAGGGATATGGTGGACTAGAATGACACTCCAACAAATTCTCTTTGACTCAATCCTCCACCATCCATAGGTTCTAATTTGTTGGCTAGAATTAGTTCCATAGTCACACCAAGCTTCAAGGAAATCTATGAACTGAAATCAAGTTACAAAAAGGAAGAGAAGAATATGTATTGGGATATCAAACAACTGGTCACCGAGATAAAACTACTGTTATTTGAGTTAATTTTGAATTGCACCTAGTTTTTAAAAAAATATTTATTTTTAATTGATTGATGATTGGTTTACAATATTGGTTTGATTTCCATCATACGTCAACTTGAATTAACCATAGGTGTACATATGTCCCCTCTCTCTTGAGTTTCCCTCCCACCTCCAGACCATTCCCACCCCTCTAGGTTATTACAGGGCCCCCGTTTGAGTTCTGTGAGTCATACAGCAAATTCCCATTGGCTCTCTATTCACATATGCTAGTGTGTATGCATCCATGCTGCTCTCTCCATTCATCTCACCCTCTTCCTCTTCTCCCACACCCTTGTCCATAAGTCTTAAACTGAACCTAGTTTTAATTCACAATGATATATTTTAATTTATTTATTTTAAAATTTATTTATTTTAATTGGAGGCTAATTACTTTACAATGTTGTATTGGTTTTTGCCATACATTAACATGAATCAGCCATGGGAGTACATGTGTTCCCATCCTGAACCTCCCTCCCCATCCCACCCCTCAGCATCATGAAATATTATCCTAAACTTTTTTCTCTCCAGTCTGGATCATACCTTTAAAACAAACAGTGCAGACACTTGTCTATTCCCTATCCTTTCCCCAATTTTCACCTCAGAATACATAGTCTGCCACAAACTGTGTAGTCATTTATTTGCCTGGAAAATAAAGCAAGGTTTGACAGAAGGAATACTGGTACATTCACTTTTTAAATACAGAAAATCTCTGAGGTTTTTCTGTACTCTATACTTCTCATGTATCATTCTTTCAGAATAGCTGTTTCCTTTCCATTGCAGCTAGTGTGTCATTCTCTAGAAAGTCCTCTATGAAAATACTGAGTTGGGGGAAAATTTAAAACTTAATGAAGTGCCTAAGTTCTGCTGATAGGATGACAGCAACTGTTGGTAAGAAAGAACAGGGCACAAAATAAGAGTGGGGATAAAGGTCAGGTAGAGGATATAGAAAAGGAAGAAAGGAAGTAATGTTAAAATTGTAAAGTAAAATAAAGTAAAAATAAAAATTAAAAAAACAAAATGATGGAACAATCCTCCCATTTCTCAAGTTTGCCTCGGTATAGCTGACAATGTGGCACCCTAGTTTAAGGCAGCTGCCCCACACTCTGCCTTGTGTAATAAAGTTGAGCCACAATTAGAGCATTTGCTCTAGGAACTCCGTGGGTTTTGGAGTTTCTAAGGCTCTTACTGTGTTTTTTATTTTCCCATGTAAAAACACCTTTCTCTATTTTCTCTGTGTGGTAAATTCTTACCAATCCTGTGAATCACAGCTCAGGTTTGAGAGTTGTGCCACTCCTATTTGATGCTGTAAAGCATACGCACGTAACTGGTCCCCATACCAGTTATAGCCGCATCACCTGTGAACTTGTTAGAATATAAATGATTCAGATATACTAAATTAAAATTACATTGGACAAGATTTCCAGATTTATATGTACATTATAGTTTAAGAAACATTTTGTGTTATATTTAAAAAATTTATGTACACAGAATCCCTTCAATTTTATCGTGAACAACTTTGAGTAAAATATTGTGATTTAATTTGAATCAACATCTCTCAACATTATACTTGTTCAATAAATATTTTACAAATAAAACAATATGAATAGCATGTTGCATAGAAAAATTACTCCCAAGAATTGTAAATTTCAAATGCTGATCAAGAATTATTACCAACAGATACTGAATGAGTATATCTTTTACTTATAATTTTCAAAACAACTAGTAGTAACATCATTTTTCTAACACTGCTAAAATCAACTAAGAATTATATCAAGATCCAACTAGTCTATTCTGAAGGAGATCAGCCCTGGGATTTCTTTGGAAGGAATGATGCTAAAGCTGAAACTCCAGTACTTTGGCCACCTCATGCGAAGAGTTGACTCATTGGAAAAGACTCTGATGCTGGGAGGGATTGGGGGCAGGAGGAAAAGGGGACAACAGAGGATGAGATGGCTGGATGGCATCACTGACTTGATGGACGTGAGTCTGAGTGAACTCCGGGAGTTGGTGATGGACAGGGAGGCCTGGAGTGCTGCGATTCATGGGATCACAGAGTCAGACATGACTGAGCAACTGAACTGAATTGAACTGATATATTTAACTGGGAGAATAAAACTATTCCTTTGACTTTTCCAGGATAGAAATTTTTAAAAATGAAGACTCAGTTAAAACTACAGTTTAGTCATAATTAGGATGACTTTCTCAAAGTCTTTCTGTCTATACTCAGTGGACATCACTAAGAAAAGTTCAATTCCACAATCATCTACTATCTTGTTCTCTTGAGTCTGAGAAAGCACAATAAGTTCGGTTCTGAAAAATAAATTACTAACTTTATTGGTAAAGAAACAGAGGGTAAATAATGAAAATCTTAGGAAATCTATTTTTTTCCTTCTCATATATAAAATTATATTATACCTAAAAAGTAGTATTTATTTTTCTCTTGGAAAAGATGTATATGAATTTGTGTATTGCATGTGTGTGTTTGGTCCAAAAACTAGGCTCTGGATAGAAAGAATAATAAACAGATGTGCTTACACCTCCCAGTGAAAGGAAAATATTTAAATAAACCTCCTTCGGTCAAGAGATATAAGCCCTTACTGGGCTTCACGGGGAAACTAACAGCAGCCACATGCCCTACACTTAGACATTTCACGTTTCTAACATTATTATGCATGTTTTTCTGCAAACCAGCTCTGGTGTTACTTTTAAAGGAATGTCTCAGAAATGAGGAAATGCACTACTGACAAAATGAAGTACAAAAGGATAGGCACAGGGTAAGACATTTTTTCAGATAGAAGGGTTTTAAACAACGTGTGGAGAGCAGAATGCTAGGGGTTAGGAAAATGAAGTTTACTTCTTTAAAAAATTGAATGACTAGAAAATTTAGAAGTTGTAGTTTATATCAAGTTTTGTAATCACACATCAATTTTTTTGGCTCATAAAATAAAGATATGGGATATATTTGATCTATTTATAAAATTCACTTCTGAAAGAGAATACAATTTTGTAAAAAAATCAATTCATAAAAATAAGGTAAGGTTATCTCTAAATATTGATTCACATATCTTGTGATAATAAATATCAAAAGAATTCCCAGAAATAAGTGGGCCAAGGTCAGTAATTTACTGTGTTCATTGATATAATGTGACTTAGATTTGATATATTACATTTTATGGGCTTCCCTGGTGGCTCAGATGGTAAAGAATCCACCTGCAATGCAGTAGATGTGGGTTTGATCCCTGAGTTGGGAAGATACACTGAAGGAGGACATGGCAACCCACTCCAGTATCCTTGCCTGGAGAATCCCCACTGTCAGAGGAGCCTGGTGGGCTACACTCCATGGGGTTGCAAAGAGTCGGACACAACTGAAGTGACTAAGCACAGAGCACATAACATTTCATATACATAAATAACATTTTAGTTTACTTTTGTGACCTCTGCCCTCCTGATATCTAGCATCCTCACCATCACCTTGTAGTTTAAAATTTTTCAGTCCTTCTTCACAGTCGTCAAATCTTCTGCTGAGTGAAACAACATCAATTAATTCCATGCTCCATTATTCTCTGCCCTTTTCACTTATAACTTTGAAGAAATAAGTGTGCAGGTGTAAAAACAGACTCACAAAATTTCTAATAACCACTGGCATGTAATTAAATGCATCAAATGTTAATGTCTGAGATTGTTGCTAAGTAAATTCAAATACTATGTCTGTTAAAAACAAATGTGGGAAAAGTAGCATTTTGAGATAGAGCAAATAGAAAAATATTTCAAATACCTGAAATATGGCCTTATTAAGATAATATTTACTCAGCATCACTAACTAGTAGAGAAATACAAATCAAAACAACAATGTGGTATCACCTCACACTGGTCAGAATAGCCATTATATATATATATATACATATATATATATGCATATATATATAAATCTACAAACAATAAATGCTTGTAAGGATGTGGAGAAAAGGGAACCCTCCTACACACTTGGAGATAATGTAAACTGCTACAGCCACCATGGACAACAGTATGAAAGTTCCTTAAAAATATAAATGCAGAACTATCATATGATCCAGAAATCTCACTCCTGGGCACATATTCATGGAAAACCACACTTCAAAAAGATACATGCACCTCAATATTCATTGCAGCACTATTTACAATAGTCAAGACATGGAATTAACTTAATTGTCCATCAACAGATGAATGGATAAAGAAAATATACAACTTATCTATCCATTCATCTGTTGATGTACACTTAAGTTACTTCTATATCTTGGTTATTGCAAATAGTGCTACAATAAATACAAGGGCTTCCTAGGTGGCTCACTGGTTAAGAATCCACCTGCCAATGCAGGAGATGCAGAAGACACAGCTTTGACCCCTGGGTCAGGAAGATCCCATGGAGTAGGAAATTGCAACCCACTCCAATATTATTGCTTGGAAAATCCCATGGACAGAGGAGCCTGGTGGGATACAGTTTATGGGGTTGCAAAAGGTCCAAGACGACTTAACAACTGAGCATGCAGGCACACACATACACAAAGAAACATTACTCAGCCATAAAAAGAATGAAATATTGCCATTTGCAGCAACATGAATAGATCCAGAGATTATCATATTAAAAGAAGTAAGTCGGATAAAAACCCTTCAGAAAGCAGGAATAGAAGGAACATGCCTCAACATAATAAAAGCTATATATGACAAACCCACATCAAACATTATCCTCAATGGTGAAAAATTGAAAGCATTTCCCCTAAAGTCAGGAAAAAGACAAGGATGTCCACTCTCACCACTACTATTCAACATAGTTTTGGTAGTTTTAGCCGTAGCAATTACAGCAGAAAAAGAAATAAAAGGAATCCAGGTTGGAAAAGAAGAAGTAAAACTCTCTCTGTTTGCAGATGACATTATCCTCTACATAGAAAACCCTAAAGACTCCACCAGAAAATTGCTAGAGCTAATCAGTGAATATAGTAAAGTTTCAGGATATAAAATTAACACACAGAAATCCGTTGCATTCCAATACACTAACAATGAGAAAACAGAAAGAGAAATTATGGAAAGAATTCCATTCACCATTGCAAAAAAATAATAAAATACTTAGGAATATATCTACCTAGAGAAACCAAAGACCTATATATAGAAAGCTATAAAACACTGGTGAAAGAAATCAAAGAGGACACTAATAGATGGAGAAAATACCATGTTCATGAATTGGAAGAATCAATATAGTGAAAATGAGTATACGACCCAAAGCAACCTATAGATTCAATGCAATCCCTATCAAGCTACCAATGGTATTTTTCAGAGAACTAGAACAAATAATTTCACAATTTGTATGGAAATACAAAAAACCTCAAATAGCCAAAGCGATCTTGAGAAAGAAGAATGGAACTAGAGGAATCAACCTGCCTACAGTCATCAAGACAGTATGGTACTGGCATAAAGACAGAAATATAGTTCAATGGAACAAAATAGAAAGCCCAAAGATAAGTCATGCCCCTATGGACACCTTATCTTTGACAAAGGAGGCAAGAATATACAATGGAGTAAAGACAATCTCTTTAACAAGTGGTGCTGGGAAAACTGGTCAACCACTTGTAAAAGAATGAAACTAGAACACTTTCTAACACCATACACAAAAATAAACTCAAAATGGATTAAAGATCTAAACGTAAAACCAGAAACTATAAAGCTCCTAGAGGAAAACATAGGCAAAACACTCTCTGACATAAATCACAGCAGGTTCCTCTATGACGCACCTCCCAGAGTAATGGAAATAAAAGCAAAAATAAACAAATGGGACCTAATTAAACTTAAAAGCTTTTGCACAACGAAGGAAACTATAAGAAAGGTGAAAAGACAGCCTTCAGAATGGGAGAAAATAATAGCAAATGAAGCAACTGACAAACAACTAATCTCAAAAATATACAAGCAACTCCTGCAGCTCAATTCCAGAAAAATAAACGACCCAATCAAAAAATGGGCCAAAGAACTAAACAGACATTTGTCCAAAGAAGACATACAGATGGCTAACAAACACATGAAAAGATGCTCAACATCACTCATTATCAGAGAAATGCAAATCAAAACCACAATGAGGTACCATTTCACGCCAGTCAGAATGGCTGTGATCCAAAAGTCTACAAGCAATAAATGCTGGAGAGGGTGTGGAGAAAAGGGAACCCTCTTACACTGTTGGTGGGAATGCAAACTAGTATAGCACTATGGAGAACAGTGTGGAGATTCCTTAAAAAACTGGAACTAGAACTGCTTTATGACCCAGCAATCCCAGTGCTGGGCATACACACCGAGGAAACCAGAATTGAAAGAGACACGTGTACCCCAATGTTCATCTCAGTACTGTTTATAATAGCCAGGACATGGAAGCAACCTAGATGTCCATCAGCAGATGAATGGATAAGAAAGCTGTGGTACATATATACAATGGAGTATTACTCAGCCATTAAAAAGAATACATTTGAATCAGTTCTAATGAGGTGGATGAAACGGGAGCCTATTATACAGAGTGAAGCCAGAAAGAAAAACACCAATACAGTATACTAATGCATATATATGGAATTTAGAAAGATGGTAACAATAATCCTATATGTGAGACAGCAAAAGAGACACAGACGTACAGTCTTTTGGCCTCTGTGGGAGAAGGTGAGGTTGGGATGATTTGAGAAAATAACATGGAAGCATGTATGTTATCATGTGTGTAACAGATTGCCAGTCCAGGTTTGATGCATGAGACAGGGTCTTCAGGGCTGGTGCACTGGGAAGACCCTGAGGGATGGGATGGGGAGGGAGGTGTGAGGGGGGTTCAGGATGGGGAACACATATACACCCATGGCTGATTCATGTCAATGTATGGCAAAAACCACTACAATATTGTAAACTAATTAGCCTCCAATTTAAAAAAAAAAAAAAAAGCCAGGCTGGGTTAGGACAGGACAGAATCCAACAACTATCCCTAGTTCTCATTGTCCCAACACCAAGGGAGCTCACCGACTGCATCTTCATGTCATCAAATCCTGTCTGTATCCCTGGGCTCACATCATATTCCTCCTCTCCCCTCTCACAAGCAGCTCCCCACCTCTCACCAGTGAGCTGTGCTTCCCTGAACACCCTCCCCTTGTGTGCAGGGAAGGTAGCGCCCAACCCCAGGGAGACAGACAGTCTCAAAGACCCCAGTGGCACTGTCTCTATCTCCTAGACTTTAGGCAGGGTGGGACTACAATATTTGAGACTTCTCAGATAAAGCAGTAGATTCATATATTTTTTTTTACCTGGCAGGAAGAATTGTGAAGTTTATATCTATCATCACAAAATAAAATGAACTGTGACTTCTGTTTCATGAAAAAAAAAAAAAGAAGTCAGACGGATAAAGACAAAGATCATATGATATCACTTACATGTGGAACCTAAGAAATGATGCAAATGAACTTATTTACAAAACAGAAACAGACTCACAGACTCAGCGAACAAATTTACATTTACCAAGGGGGAAAGGTGGTGGAGAGGGATAAATTAGGAGGTTTAAATTAACATATACACACTACTATAAAACAGCAAAAATACTAGAGTGAGTAGCTTTTCCCTTCTCCAGGGGATCTTCCCAACTCAGGGATCGAACTCAGGTCTCCCACACTGTGGGCAGATTCTGTATCAGTTGAGCCACAGGGAAGCCCAGATAAACAACTAGGGGAACTCTACTGAATAGTTTATAATAACCTAAATGGGAAGGCTTCCCTGGTGGCTCAGTGGTAAAGAATCTGCTTGCCAATGCAACAGACACAGACTCAATCCCTTACCTGGGAAGATTCCATATGCCATGGAGCAACGAAGCCCACGGGTCAGAACTATCAAGCCTGCACTCTAGAGTCCTGGGATCACAACTACTGAAGCCTGTGCACCATGCTTTTCAACAGGAGAAGCCACAGCAATGAGAAGACTAGGCACTGCAACTAGAGAGTAGACCCACTCGCTGCAACTACACAAAAAGCCTGTGCAGCAACAAAGACCCAGACAGCCAACAAATATGTATAATAATAAAGAAATTGATCAAATAACCTACATGGGAAAAGAATGGATATATGTATATGAATAACTAAATCACTTTGCTGTACACCTGAAACTAACACAATATTGTAAATCAGCTATACTCCAGTATAAAAAGAATTTAAAAAAAATAATATTTGGATCAATTTTTGCCAGAAGCAATATTGGGGATCAAATCATCTGAGATTTAGGGTGAAAATGTATAATTTTTAATTGAAAATTTTATATTATTTCATTCAATTTTTAACTCACCTCTTCTATATAAATTACATAGGTAGCATGGTTCAAAAAAATTTCATCATATAGTATCAGTGTGAGTGTGTATGTGTGTGTGTGTGTGCACGTGGGCACCAAGGTTAGGCATACAAATGCAATCAATGTTTATTGGAGGCTAACAGGACTATTTAAGGGCTACCACTTCGTACACATTGAAGGCTGAGTGCCAAAAAATTGGTGCTTTTCAACTATGGTGCTGGAGAAGACTTTTGTGAGTCCTGTGAAATTCAAGGAAATCAACCCTGAATATTCATTGGAATGACTGATACTGAAGCTGAAGCTCTAATACTTTGGCCAGCTAAAGTGAACAGCTGACTCACTAGAAAAGACCCTGACACTGGGAAAGATCGAGGGCAAGAGGAGAAGGGGTGGCCGAGAATGAGATGTTAGATAGCATCACCGACTCAGTGGTCATGAATTTAAGGAAACTCCAGGAGATAGTGAAGGAAAGGGAAGCCTGGCGTGCTGCAGTCCATGTGGTCATAAAGAGTCAGATGCAACTTAGTAAGTGAACAACAAAAAACAAAACTCTGTACATTCTACATTCCCCACATTCTCTATATTATGGTGTTAAACTGAATTTTTTTAAATGTGCAGTTTTTATATCAACAATGAAAGGTGAAATGTGTTCTTCTGAACTATGATGTTTAAGCTATCCAAATTTAAGAAAAAGACTCATTATTCCTGGTAAACAATTCAAATGTAGATACTGATAGCTGGACTGTAGAATAATTTGATATATAAGGACACTGGACAGAATAATTTGATAAATAAGGGCACTGGAGTTTCTTTTTTCTCCCTATTTTACCTGTTTCCTTGTTTTGCATGTTATTGGCTACCCAAGTGTAGTTTTTGGTTTTGGCATCCTATATGAGATGTTCTACCTACCACAAGGCCATGAAGATGTTTTCTTCAAGAAGATATATTCACTTTTTTAACACATTCTAAACACAGCATGCAGAAAAAGTCAAGGCTTTTCTTATTTTTTAAATGGATAAGAAATTCTTCTAACATGATATTGAAAATCTCACTTTTTCCCCTAAATTGAAGAGTGCTGATGTCATAAATCCAGAGCCTATCCTTGCACGAACATTCAACTGTCTTCATTACTGCAGCTTTCATGTAAGGATGAAATTTGGTTGTATACATCCTCCAATTTTTTTTTTTTAAGCTTGTATTTTGCCAATATAAATCCTTTGTATTTCCAAGTGGTTTTTAAAAGTTTCTCTATTACTGCAAAAAATAAAGCATTCAGAGATTTGGATTGTTATTTCATTAAAGCTATAGATTAAACTAGGAGAACAATATTGAGTCCAGTCCATGAGCAGGAAAAGCTCATTATTTATTTAGATCTTTTAAAAATCCTCTCAGCAAAGATCTAATACATTTATTTTTGGAAAAGTCATAGCACATTTGGTTTTAATGATATTGTAAATGATATTTAAAAAATTTTCCAATTGTTTGTTTCTAGTATATAGAAACACATTGATCATGTATTGAATGCTTTCTAAATTTACATATTAATATTTATATTATATAAATTCTTTTGAATTTTCTAAACATACTTCTGCCATTTGTGAAAAAATAATTTTATTTCTTTTCCCCTAATATTTAAAAGTTTAAATATCTTCTCTTCTCCTTGCCAAGTACTTTCAGTACAAAATTGAAAATAAGTAGGGAGACTGAACATCCTTATCCTTTTTCCATTTAAGTAAGAAAACATTATAACCTACCTTTTAGAATGATAGCTATAAATTTCTTGGTAGGTATCCTTTATGAGATTAACAAAGGTCCCTTCAATTTCCAGTTTTAGGAGAATGTTTATCATTAATAAACATTGAATTTTTAAATGAATTGATTATTTTAAATGCTTATTTAAATGCATTATTGAATGGTTATTGAATACTTTAAATGCTTTTTCTGGATATGGTCATATATTATTAATATAATAAATTTTATCAATTGCTTGGGACATAATTTCAAATTCACAAAATAATTGCTACCTAAAACATGGTGCTGCCCATATATATAGGTATCTATCTATTTATATGTATATAAATAGGATTGTAAGTATTTTTAGGTGGTTTTACACATGAGAAATGTTACAATTTTCCATTCTTGCAATGGTCACACCACACATAGTGTGGTATAGTGATTATGCTGGTTTCAAAAACTTAACTGGAAGTAGTTCCTCTTTTTCAATTCTCTAGAATAGTTGGTATAAAAATTGTATCACTTATTCCTTTAATGTTCTTAAAAGTTTAGTAGTGAAGACATCTGGGCCTGAAGTTCTCTTTTTTGGAAGGTTTCAAGTTTTGATTTCAATTGCTTTTAAATTATTTTCTAGATTGCAAGTTTTATTTTTTATCCTCAAACCCAACAAAAGTTAAGAATGCAAAGGGCATGTGAGGAGTGTATCACTTCATATACAAGTTCAAGTTACTGATGTTAGAAAATATGGAAGTATGATATGGGGATATTTATGTTCTATTTGCAGTGAACATTAATTACATTTTTGATTTTCAAAACAGTACATTTTATTAAGACACAGAAAATGTTATGAAGTAGCAATGAACTTTACAAATTTTGAAGAAATTATCAGTAGACTTTGTCAGTTTATTTTTATATTTAAGTGTAATGAATTAAATTCACCTGTGTGAAATACTATCCATTATCTATATGCTTTCCTCTCTCTCTGCTCACACACATAAACAACCTACATATTTCAGAAAGTGTAATGAATTTCTTTGCAGTTAGCTTTAATTACATCCCCTGACTGTCTCCTCCAAGGATTTCCCTTTTGAAATAAATTAAACTATTTGTACTTAATAAAGTACATCTACATAATTTTGCTTGATTTTCCTTTGCAAAAAACTCTTGTCTTTCTAATTTGAATTGGCTTGAGAGAGAGGGAAAGGCATATTTATTCTTTATTGACTGAGTCTAAAAGTTTTATCAGGGTCATCCATGAAACAGTTTCATATGCCACAACACAAAATTATATATTTATTAAATTACCTAGCTTCCTTGTAGTTGGTGATATATTAACTATTACTTTCCCAAAGCAAAGTAAGAAAGTAGAAAATTAAAAATAGAATATTTACATTGCTATACCTTTTCCAAATATGTAATTAACCCTTAAGAAAGTTTCTTTTTTCAATTTGTGTATTATTTAGCATAGCATAGAAAATAGATTAAAATGCTTCTTGTCTTATTCACTTATTCAACATTTTTTCTATTAAGCACCTATTATATATAACACGGTGAGTTTAGGAATGCAGTGAGGATTGGTAAATGTCTAATTACTCTTCTGTGCTAAAATAATGCTAGATGTTTATTTTTATGCAACATAGTTTGACATACAATTCATTAGTTTTAAGGAAAGAATCCTAAAGTTTGTATTTTACAAGTTAATATATAAGAAACCATTGGAGAATAATGTGCTAAAACTTATTTTTGTCAGACAGAATTTTTGTGACCTAATCGAATTTCATTAAGCACCTGATTAAATCATTAGGCAGGTCTGTTTTTAATTTAATGTTCTTTGGATAGTATATTTCACAAAGAAATTTTTAATAAAAATAGATTCATTTCAGTTGAGCAGATGACATTTTTCATTTTGCTTAAAACACTTAACTTAATCTTAAGAAATATTGATAAGTTATTATAAAGTTTTAAAACATCATTTAAAAGTTTCATAACTTTTTCATACTTCAGAATCAGTATTCTCCCCATAAAACTGTAAGCTACTTTTACACTGAGAATATAACATATTTTGCTTTGAAATCCTGGCACCAAGCAAAAGTTAGACATTTAATAAATACTAATTGTATGAGTAAAAATAATGTAATATAATTTCTTTATGGAAATTAATGACAAAAATATTATTGTTTGTAATATCAGTCTTTGGGCAAGTTTAATCACTCAGTAGTGTCCGACTCTTCATGACCCCATGAACTGCAGCACGTCAGGCCCCCTTGTCCATCACCAACACCCAGAGTCCACCCAAATACATGTCCATAGAGTTGGTCATGCCATCCAACCATCTCATCCTCTGTCGTCCCCTTCTCTTCCTGCCCTCAATCTTTCCCAGCATCAGAGTCTTTTCAAATGAGTCAGCTCTTTCCATCAGGTGGCCAAAGTACTGGAGGTTCAGCTTCAACATCTGTCCTTCCAAAGAACACCCAGAACTGATCTCCTTTAGGATGGACTGGTTGGATCTCCTTGCAGTCCAAGGGACTCTCGTGAGTCTTCTCCAACACCACAGTTCAAAAGCATCAATTCTTCTGTGCTCAGCTTTCTCTATAGTCCAACTCTCACATCCATACATAACTACTGGAAAAACCATAGCCTTGACTAGATGAACCTTTGTTAGCAAAGTGATGTCTCTGCTTTTGAACATGCTATCTAGGTTGGTCATAACTTTCCTTCCAAGGAGTAATCATCTTTTAATTTCATGGCTACAATCACCATTGGCAGTGATTTTGGGGCCCCAGCCCCCCAAATAAGTCAGCCACTGATTCCACTGTTTCCCCATCTATTTGCCATGAAGTGATGGGATCGGATGCCATGATCTTAGTTTTCTGAATGTTGAGCTTTAAGCCAACTTTTTCACTTTCCTCTTACACTTTCATCAAATGGCTCTTTAGTTCTTCTTCACTTTCTGCCATAAGGGGGGTGTCATCTACATGTCTCTGGTTTTTGATATTTCTCCTGAAAATCTTGATTACAGCCTGTGCTTCCTCCAGACCAGCTTTTCTCATGATGTACTCTGCATAGAAGTTAAATAAGCAGGGTGACAATATACAGCCTTGACGTACTCCTTTTCTATTTGGAACCAGTCTGTTGTTCCATGTCCAGTTCTAACTCTTGCTTCCTGACCTGCATATAGGTTTCTCAAGAGGCAGGTCAAGTGGTCTGATATTCCCCTCTCTTTCAGAATTTTCCACAGTTTATTGTGATCCACACAGTCAAAGGCTTTGGCATAGTCAATAAAACAGAAATACATGTTTTTCTGGAACTCTCTTGCTTTTTCCATGATCCAGCAGACGTTGGCAATTTGTTCTCTTGCTCCTCTGCCTTTTCTAAAACCAGCTTGAACATCAGGGAGTTCATGGTTCACGTATTGCTGAAGTCTGGCTTGGAGAATTTTGACCATTACTTTACTAGCATGTGAGATGAGTGCAATTATGTGGTAGTTTGAGCATTCTTTGGCACTGCCTTTCTTTGGGATTGGAATGAAAACTGACCTTTTCCAGTCTTGTGGCCACTGCTGAGTTTTCCAAATGTGCTGGCATATTGAGTGCAGCACTTTCACAGCATCATCTTTCAGGATTTGAAATAGCTCAACTGGAATTCCATCACCTCCACTAGCTTTGTTCATAGTGATGCTTTCTAAAGCCCACTTGATTTCACATTCCAAGATGTCTGGCTCTAGATGAGTGATCACACCATCATGATTATCTGGGTCGTGAAGATCTTTTTTGTACAGTTCTTCCCTGTATTCTGGCCATCTCTTCTTAATATCTTCTGCTTCTGTTAGGTCCATACCATTTCTGTCCTTTATCGAGCCCATCTTTGCATGAAATGTTCCCTTGGTATCTCTAATTTTCTTAAAGAGATCTCTAGTCTTTCCCATTCTGTTGGTTTCCTCTATTTCTTTGCATTGATCGCTGAAGAAGGCTTTCTTATCTCTTGTTGCTATTCTTTGGAACTCTGCATTCAGATGTTTATATCTTTCCTTTTCTCTTTTGCTTTTTGCCTCTCTTCTTTTCACAGCTATTTGTAAGGCCTCCGCAGACAGCCATTTTGCTTTTTTGCATTTCTTTTCCATGGGGATGGTCTTGATCCATGTCTTCTGTACAATGTCATGAACCTCATTCCATAGTTCATCAGGCACTCTATCTATCATATCTAGGCCCTTAAATCTATTTCTCACTTCCACTGTATAATTATAAGAGATTTGATTTAGGTCATACCCGAATGATCTAGTGGTTTTCCCTACTTTCTTCAATTTGAGTCTGAATTTGGCAATAAAGAGTTCATGATCTGAGCCACAGTCAGCTCCTAGTCTTGTTTTTGTTGACTGTATAGAGCTTCTCCATCTTTGGCTGTAAAGAATATGATCAATCTGATTTTGGTGTTGACCATCTGGTGATGTCCATGTGTAGAGTCTTCTCTTGTGTTGTTGGAAGAGGGTGTTTGCTATGACCAGTGTATTTTCTTGGCCAAACTCTATTAGAGTTTGCCCTGCTTCATTTCACATTCCAAGGCCAAATTTGCCTGTTACTCCAGGTGTTTCTTGACTTCCTACTTTTGCATTTCAGTCCCCTATAATGAAAAAGATATCTTTTTTGGGTGTTAGTTCTAAAAGGTCTTGTAGGTCTTCATAAAACCGTTCAACTTCAGTTTCTTCAGCGTTACTGGTTGGGGCATAGACTTGGATAACTATGATATTGAATGGTTTGCCTTGGAGATGAACAGAGATCATTCTGTCATTTTTGAGACTGCATCCATGTACTGCACTTCGGACTCTTTTGTTGACCATGATGGCTACTCCATTTCTTCTGAGGAATTCCTGCCCACAGTAGTAGATACAATGGTCATCTGAGTTAAATTCACCCATTCCAGTCCATTTTAGTTTGCTGATTCCTAGAATGCCACTGTTAATCCTTGCCATCTCTTGTTTGACCACTTCCAATTTGCCTTGATTCATGGACCTGACATTCCAGCTTCCTATGCAATATTGCTCTTTACAGCATCGGATCTTGCTTCTATCACCAGTCACATCCACAACTGGATATTGTTTTTGCTTTGGCTCTATCCCTTCATTCTTTCTGGAGTTGTTTCTCCACTGATCTCCAGTAGCATACTGGCCACCTAATGACCTGGGGAGTTCCTTTTTCAGTATCCTATCATTTTCCCTTTTCATACTGTTCATGGGGTTCTCAAGGCAAGAATACTGAAGTGGCTTGCCATTCCCTTGGAGAATTTTAAGCATTACTTTACTAGGGTGTGAGATGAGTGCAATTATGTGGTAGTTTGAGCATTCTTTGGCATTGCCTTTCTTTGGGATTGGAATGAAAACTGACCTTTCCAGTCCTGTGGCCACTGCTGAGTTTTCCAAATTTGTTAACATATTGAGTGCAACACTTTCACAGTATCAGCTTTCAGGATTTGAAATAGCTCATTTGGCATTCTATTACCTCCACTAGCTTTATGTGTAGTGTTGCTTCCTGAGGCCCGCTTGACTTCACATTCCAGGATATCTGGCTCTAGGTGAGTGATCACACCATCGTGATTATCTGGGTCATGAAGATGTTTTTTGTACAGTTCTTCTGTGTATTATTGCCACCTCTTGTTCATATCTTCTGCTTCTGTTAGGTCCCTACCTTTTCTGTCCTTTATTGAGCCCATCTTTGCATGAAATGTTCCCTTGGTATCTCTAATTTTCTTGAAGAGATCTGTAGTCTTTCCCATTGTATTGTTTTCCTCCATTTCTTGAAACTATTTCAATGAAACTAAGCCATGTCATGTGGGGCCACCCAAGATGGATAGGTCATGGTCTTACAGAATGTGGTCCACTGGGAAGGGAATGGCAAACCCTTTAGTATTCTTGCCTTGAAACCCCATGAACAGTATGAAAAGGCAAAAAGATAGGATACTGAAAGATGGACTCCCCAGCTCAGTAGATGCCTAATATGCTAGGGGAAATCAGTGGAGAAATAACTCCAGAAAGAATGATGGGATGGCACCAAAGCAAAAGCAACACCCAGTTGTGGATGGGACTGGTGATAGAAACAAGGTCTGATGCTGTAAAGAGCAATATTGCATAGAAACCTGGACTGTTAGGTCCATGAATCAAGGCAAATTGGAAGTGGTCAAACAAGAGATGGCAAGAATGACAGTGACATTCTAGGAATCAGTGAAGTAAGACAGACTGGAATGGGTAAATTTAAGTCAGATGACCATTATGTCTAATACTGTGGGCAGGAATCCCTTGGAATAAATGGAGTAGCCATCATAGTCAACAAAAGAGTCTGAAATGCAGTATTTGGGTGCAATCTCAAAAACGACAGAATGATCTCTGTTCATCTCCAAGGCAAACCATTCAATATCACAGTTATCCAAGTCTATGCCCCAACCAATAATGCTGAAAAAGCTGAAGTTGAACAGTTCTGTGAAGACCTACAAGACCTTCTAGAACTAACACCCAAAAAAGATGTCCTTTTCATTATAGGGGACTGGAATGCCATAGTAGGAAGTCAAGAAACACCTGGAAAATCAGGGAAATTTGACCTTGGAGTACAGAATGAAGCAGGGCAGAGGTTAATAGAGTTCTGCCAAGAGAACACACTGGTCATAGCAAACACCTTCTTCCAACAACATAAGAGAAGACTCTATACATGGACATCACCAGATGGTTGACAGAAAAATCAGATTGATTATATTCTTTGCAACCAAAGATGGAGAAGCTCTATACAGTCAGCAAAAACAAGACCAGGAGCTGACGGTGGCTCAGATCATGAACTCCTTATTGCCAAATTCAGACTGAAATTGAAGAAAGTAGAGAAAACCACTAGACTATTCAGGTTTGTAATATCATCAGTCTAAAATTTTTTCAATGATGGAAATTAAAAACCTTGAATGGGGCATTATTTAGATAAACCAAATAACCTGGATGCATGTATTTCGTTTCAGTGTAAGCTTTCCTTATTGTGAATATCGAAAGTCTCTCCATTACCTTGTCTTCTAACCCAGGTTTGATTCCTGGGATGGGAAGATCCACTGGAGAAGTGATAGGCTACCCACTGCAGTATTCTTGGGCTTCCCTGGTGGCTCAGCTGGTCAAGAATCCAACTGCAATGTAGGAGACCTGGGTTCGATCCCTGGGTTTGGAAGATCCTCTGGAGAAGGGAAAGGCTACCCACTCCAGTGCTCTGGCCTGGAGAATTCCATGGACTGTACAGTCCATGGGGTTGCAAAGAGTCAGACACAACTGAACAACTTTCACCTCATCTTCTGTCCAGTTGTTCTTTTGATTATAATCTGAGACTCCTTCTAGGTTTTGCTACTGAGCAAGCAACCTGGTTTAGGGACTATGACATCAGAAAGTTACCTCCATGGAGTCAAGTGAAGCGAAGTGAAAGTTGTGCAGTCATGTCCCAGTCTTTGTGACCCCATGGACTGCAGCCCGCCAGGCTCCTCTGACCATGGGGATTCTCTAGACAGGGATACTGAAGTAGGTTACCATACCCTCCTCCAGGGGATCTTCGTAAACCAGATCTGAACCCAGATCTCCCTCATTGTAGGCAGATTCTTTACCACCTGAACCACCAGGGAAACCCAGGAATACTAGAATGAGTTGCCTGTCCCTTCTTCAAGGTGTCTTCCCAACCCATGAATTGAACCAGCATCTCCTGCATTGCAGGTGGATTCTTTACCCACTGAGCTACTGGGAAAGCAATCTCCCCTAAATCTGTCCATTCGTAACAGAACGATTTCCATAAAGCAAGATTTTTCCATTTCTTACATCTCTTTCCTTAAATATAAATCAAGTTAAACCACCTTCTAATTAGAAAATGGAGACCGGAATGCTACTTTCACTTTTTTCTAGTCAAGGCAATTTAATTTCAAGGATTCATGAGTCACTTAAACAGAGATTGAGTAGGGGGTTAAGACTAAGACTGCATTTCAGAGACATTGAAGATGCAGAGACATTGAAGAATGAATATCTGTAGCGACCAGTCTTACAGAAGCTGGAAGGCTGACAGATTGGATTTAACCCACGTCTCTCAGAGTTTTCAGGTCTCCAGTTTCTGCCTCTCCTTGCTTATTCGCTATACTTTCCTGTTTCTGTCAGTAGAATGGCTACCTCTGCATTTTTATCACCCTTGAATGACTCTAAGACAGCAGATTTAATGACAAAATATATGAATTGACTGGCTCCAAAGTTAGACTATTTAGTTTCTCACTGCAAGCATTATGGTCTTGTACCATATGCTTAAATCATGTAAATTGCCTAATACACATAAGATTGCAACATATATTAAGCACATAGTACGTGCTTAATGGAGAAGGCACCCCGCTCCAGTACTCTTGCCTGGAAAATCCCATGGACGGAGGAGCCTGGTGGGCTACAGTCCATGGGGCCGCTAACAGTCGGACACGACTGAGCGACTTCACTTTGACTTTTCTTTTTCACGCATTGGAGAAGGAAATGGTAGCCCACTCAAGTGTTCTTGCCTTGAGAATCCTAGGGATGGGGGAGCCTGGTGGGCTGCTGTCTATGGGGTCGCACAGAGCCGGACACGACTGAAGCAACTTAGCAGTAGCAGCAGCAGCAGCAGGTGCTTAATAGGGCTTCCCAGGGGACTCAGTGGTAAACAATCCACCTGCCAACACAGGTGACACAGAAGATACGGGTTCAATCCCTGGGTCAGAAAGATCTTCTGGAGGAGGAAATGTCGACATACTCCAAGTATTCTTGATTGGAGAAGCCCATGGAGAGAAGAATCTGGTGGGCTCCAGTTCATAGGGCCGCAAAGAGTCAGACACGACTGAGCAACTAAACACACATTGGTGCTTAACAAATACCAACTATTACTACTACTTTAGTACTAGTACTTGTTACTACTATAACTGTTAATACAACTACTACTATTTCTAGAAGTAAATTATCTTTAAAGTTTATTAGTTCCTTAGATTTTTCAAATTAAACAAACATATTCAATCACACTTTTGAGACTCTTATATGAAGAAGAACATATAAAATTTTAACTAAACCTTGTCAATAACTTTCTGTTAAATATATCTTTACTGACTACTCGTCCACTGGGAAAATTCTGTTAAACTGAAATGTCCTCAAATGTCCTCTGTTCATCACAATAAATTTGCTATTTGGGGGGTCTATATCACTGAATTTACCCTCTAAATATTCCCTTCTAGTGCTTTATTCTAATCTTGATTGATATTTTAGAATACATCTAGACTTTTAAGGGAGGAGATTAAATTATCTAGCTTTTTTGTTTACAACTTTCATTTTTACTTAAATTATACTTTTTTCAACTATCTTACATAAGAAGCATATAAAGCAACTGAATATATAACATTCAACTTGAGTGAAAATTGTGTGCTTTTATTGATTAAATATTTTACTGTAGTATAGGAAATGAAGCTTTTTGGGTGGGTAAACTTTCAACATGAATTCTGCTATCCTAGGTCCATGTATATTACAGGTTCTACATTTCTGACCACAGTATTTGTATTCTAGTAGGAAGAAAGGACAAATGAAGAGTGGATACTAGACAATGTTTAAAAGAAAGCACACGTCAATTTCTCTTAAAACCTGAGTGGTCTATTTCATTAGAACAGCAGACATGAGAAAAACATGAATCAACCATACACATAAATCATAAATGTAATCTTTTCCACTGAGATAATTCATATTGTGGCAACCTTTGATTTGCCTAAATTCTTGGTTTTATGTAAATGTTTATATCACAGATGCAAATCAAGAGAAAGATCCTTTTTTAGATTAGAGTTAAATTTGAGGATACATAACAATTCAATTGCTGCAAAAGAACATTTTTCTGGTGCCTCCAGTCTTACTTCCAGGAATGGCATTCTCTATGCCTATTCACTAGACTTTTTTGAGGAAGGGCTCTTTGAGCAAGGCAGCTGGTGTAGAGCCTTCACGACATTTAAATTCTCTAGCTAGTCATCCTGGGAGGAGGATTATGAAACAGATGTACAGGAAATCCTATATTTATATGTGATGTTAGTAATTCATGTGGAGATGGTAGAGATTAGGCCTTTGTTTCACCTTTATGAAAGCCTAAGTTATATAACTGAAACAACTATACATTGCTTGAAATCAGTAAAATAAAATTCACCAATTAAAAATGTTTGGATATTTCAAAATAATTGAAAATGGGTAACTTTTTTCTTTTATTCCAGATAAATTATTTTTATCTCTTGTTTTGCTTCTCTCGTCAATGAGGCTTATATCATGAATTAAGTGTTTTTGACCAAAAAAAAGCCATCCCCAAATCCAACTGTGTTTTCGCTATTGTTTATGTTTTCACACTGGAAATAATTTCATTTTTTGCAAAACTAAGTAATTGTCTTGATACCTCATGTTCATTATAAATTTGATACTTCTGACAGAGTGTGCTCTTCATAGTAATTTAAAGAAAAATGAGAGCTTAATAAAAGTAGAATTAAATAAAATGTAATGAATGCCACCTACATGGCACTCAACTTATTTACAAAAAAAGGAGACTATCATATTTGCATCTGTCTTGCCACACCTGACAGTAAGCATATTTCAGACACATTTTTCTGATGTGGGATTTTTCTAGGATAAGTCCCAGAGCCTATAGTGTTGGTTAGGAGTTGGCTTTTAATTTGAGGCTCAGAGGACAAGAAATTATGGCTAAGAGAAAGGTTTATAAGGGGTATTTTCAGAAAATAGGAATTAAGTTATCAACTTACTGATTTATTCATTCAATGTCTTTGCAAAACACCACGTTTAAGTCTTATCTGATATAGAGGGAGTGAAAACAGCAAGTAAAAGGTACACCTCCCTTTAAGTCTTTTAAATTACAGAGGAGAGAACACTTATTTGCATGATTAGTATAAAGGACTAGACAGAGATGAGTTGTGAGAAACATTCTGAGTAATGAGCTATGCTGAAACAGGCAGCCTCAGAGTATCACATTGTTGCTATAGTATGAGCTTCCCTGAAGTCTCATGTCAAAAGCAAGGCAAGAAAGACTGCCAGATGGTGCAGTGACTTTTAAATTCTATTCCTGGGTCAAAGTAGATGACCAGAAGTAACAGATCCAAAAGAAGGTGGGTAAGTAAAGGAGTACATCAAGGCTGTATATAGTCACCCTGCTTATTTAATTTCTATGCAGAGTATATCATGAGAAACGCTGGGCTGGAAGAAACACAAGCTGGAATCAAGATAGCCGGGAAAAATATCAATAACCTCAGATATGCAGATAACACCACCCTTATGGCAGAAAGTGAAGAGGAACTAAAAAGCCACTTGATGAAAGTGAAAGAGGAGACTGAAAAAGTTGGCTTAAAGCTCAACATTCAGAAAACGAAGATCATGGCATCCGGTCCCATCACTTGATGGGAAATAGATGGGGAAACAGTGGAAACAGTGTCAGACTTTATTTTTGGGGGCTCCAAAATCACTGCCAATGGTGATTGCAGCCATTAAATTAAAAGACGCTTACTCCTTGGAAGAAAAGGTATGACCAACCTAGATAGCATATTCAAAAGAAGACACATTACTTTGCTGACTAAGGTCTGTCTAGTCACGGCTATGGTTTTTCCTGTGGTCATGTATGGATGTGAGAGTTGGACTGTGAAGAAGGCTGAGCACCGAAGAATTGATATTTTTGAACTGTGGTGTTGGAGAAGACTCACGAGAGTCCCTTGGACTACAGGGAGATCCAACCAGTCCATTCTAAAGGAGACCAGTTTAGATTTTATAAATAGATTTCTTTGGAAGGTATGATGCTAAAGCTGAAACTCCAGTACTTTGGCCACCTCATGCGAAGAGTTGACTCATTGGAAAAGACTCTGATCCTGGGAGGGATTGGGGGCAGGAGGAGAAGGGGATGACCGAGGATGAGATGGCTGGACGGCATCACTGACTCGATGGACGTGAGTCTGAGTGAACTCTGGGAGTTGGTGATGGACAGGGAGGCCTGGCATGCTGCGATTTATAGGGTTGCAGAGTCAGACACGACTGAGTGACTGAACTGAACTGAAGTCAGATGAAAAGGGATTTTTAAACATATACACACAAACACACTTTTATTCTTGTGTTTTAGAAAGGCTAGGATTCTGGTGTGTCTTTACTAAGCTACGACCGTTCCAGGTAGAATCTTTAAAAGTTAAAAGGGTTAGTTTCAAAGGGCTACTAGTTGTAGACTTTTATTAACCAAAGTTATATAACTCCATTTATTTTAAAAAAAATTGTAACATACTAGCTTGATTATTCATCAAGTCATAGTGACAGTTAGTCTTGATGTGTCAGTATCAGTGACCTTGAATCAAATTCCTTATTATAGCATAAAAACATTCACAAGATTTTCCTCTCAATTCCCCATCTCCTTTTGAGGCAATTCTTCCTTGTCTTGCTCTGTCTCCTGTGGGGACTTCCTCTTCTAGGTCTCATTTCAGGTCTATAAACAGTCTTCTCCCATTTCTCCTACCAGTCATCCAAATCAAAACATTCTGTGATATCCTTCCTCTGAGGCACATGGTATGAATATCTGAATAGGCCTCTGGAAACAAAACAATGAGACTAAATCAGTGAAAACACATACTTTTAATTCATTACTGGGATCATAAGAAAACTCAATAAATTTTTAGTGACAAATAAAACAAAACAATCAACAGAAATGAAAACAATGAAAAAAAAGAAAATAGAAACCAAACTGAATAAATTTCAAATTAAAAAATTTACATTCACAGACCTACAGGAAAGGAATTTCTATCAGATACACTCAAGGAAGAGGGAAAAGGAACTGAACTGTAGGAAAAATGGGTAAAGAAACAAGTAAGTACATACGTAAACTGAAATAGATATTGTCTAAATAACAATAGTGGAGTTTAATTATATGTTTAACAATAAATACAAATAATATTCTGTTCAATGTGAAACAATAACTTATAAATCAGGAAAGGAGACCTCAGAATTAAAGTGCTCTAAGTACATTATATTATTTGGTAAGTGATTGAGATATTGAACTAAAACTGTTAAACAGAAAACTGTTAAACTAAATATATATGTGATAAAATTTCAAAGTATTTCCAGTTTTAAAAGGAAGAAACAATCAGTATGCCAAAAAAGTAAAATATAAGAAAAATGGGAACAGACAAATGACACATTAGCAACAGTAAACAATGGTGATAGAAATAAAATTAAAATGGCAGAAATGAATCCATAATGTACAGTAATCACAGTAGATATAACTGACTAAGCTTGAAAAATAGACAGAAGCTATCATACAGAAAAATGATAAAACCCATCTATGTGTATAACACCTGTATAAGAATAGTATTGGAGATACAGAAACATTTTCAATGGCAAAACTATGAAGTAAGTAGTCAATGTCAGAGTATTGGACATTCCAAGGACAACTGTCCTCAAGCCAATGCTGTCAAAATAGTAGTGAAGTTGGAGTGGAAAAGATCAGAGTGTGAATAAAATCTATTTATGTGTATCCTCCAAGATGTACAACTAAACTCAATAACTGTATTTTGTGTCAGTCATGGCTTAGATGAACCAACTGTAAAGAGACATATTTTAGGCAATAAGGGGAAATTTGGACAGGAGAATAAGAGTGAAGTCAGTTTGAATTTGACAAGTAAAAATTTGAAACTCGAGTTTTCAGAAGATTTGGGGGATGACTCAGAAATGGAGTTTATGCATTTAGGGTACAAGTTACAGTCTGCATCGTCAATGAGAGGCAAAGGGATCATAACCCAAGAGGTTAACTCTTTCATATAACTGGTATGTGCAACTGAAACATGTTGTGCTTCTTTGACCCTATTTGATTTGTCATTTCTCAATGAGACAATAAGTAGATTATATATTTTTCTACATTATGAGCCCTCCCACAGAGGGAGCTCTAGAGCCTCACCTAATAAATTTTATCAGATCTGATGGTCAATAATTCTTTTTAAAAATCAAGGTTTAATTGTATATTGGCTCTGAATTTTATTATTAAAAAGAGAAAGTATAATCTAATTTGCATGCTGGCTTCCACTTATGTGCACGCTAAGTCACTTCAGTCATGTCAGACTCCAGTTTCAGTTCAGTTCAGTCACTCAGTCATGTCCAACTCTTTGCAACCCCATGAATCACAGCACACCAGGCCTCCCTGTCCATTACCAACTCCTGGAGTTCACTCAAACTCATGTCCATTGAGTCGGTGATGCCATCCAGCCATCTCATCCTCTGTTGTCCCCTTTTCCTCCTGTCCCCAATCCCTCCCAGAATCAGAGTCTTTTCCAATGAGTCAACTTTTTGCATGAGGTGGCCAAAGTACTGGAGTTTCAGCTTTAGCATCATTCCTTCCAAAGAAATCCCAGGGCTGATCTCCTTCAGAATGGACTGGTTGGATCTCCTTGCAGTCCAAGGGACTCTCGTGAGTCTTCTCCAACACCACAGTTCAAAAGCATCAATTCTTCGGGACTCAGCTTTCTTCACAGTCCAACTCTCACATCCATACATGACCACTGGACAAACCATAGCCTTGACTAGATGGGCCTTTGTTGGCAAAGTAATGGTTTAAATCTCAACATTCAGAAAACGAAGATCATGGCATCTGGTCCCATCACTTCATGCGAAATAGATGGGGAAACAGTGAAAACAGTGGCAGACTTTATTTTTTGGGGCTCCAAAATCACTGCAGATGGTGACGGCAGCCATGAAATTAAAAGATGCTTACTCCTTGGAAGGAAAGTTATGACCAACCTAGATAGCATATTGAAAAGACTCCAGTTTACTATTACTTAAGAATCAAAGCAGAGACATTACTTTGTCAACAAAAGTCCTTCTAGTCAAGGCTATGGTTTTTCCAGTAGTCATGTATGGATATGAGAGTTGGACTATAAAGAAAGCTGAATGCCAAAGAATTGATGCTTTTTAACTGTGGTGTTGTAAAAGACTCTCAAGAGTCCCTTGGACTGCAAGGAGATCCAACCAGTTCATCCAAAAGGAGATCAGTCCTGGGTGTTCATTGGAAGGACTGATCTTGAAGCTGAAACTCCAGTACTTTGGCCACCTGATGCGAAGAGCTGACTCATTTGAAGAGACCCTGATGTTGGGAGAGATTGAAGGCAGGAAGTGAAGGGGATGACAGAGGATAAGATGGTTGGATGGCATCACTGACTCAATGGACATGAGTTTGGGTAAACTCTGGGAGTTAGTGATAGACAGGGAGGCCTTGCGTGCTGCAGTTCATGTGGTCGCAAAGAGTCGGACACGACTGAGTGACTGAATGGAACTGAACTGAAAAATCAACTGTCCCAATATATTTCCTTCAGTATAGAGTTATTTTGATGCCATAAAATACAAACAGAAAGGCTTGATTTTATAAAACTCCACCATCAACACACTGTGTCCTTACGGGCTCCCTCCTTACCTACAGGTTAAATCACCAACCTTCACTGCAACTTTCCTCCCATCCCTTGTTCTGAGTCTATTTCTAGGCTGGATTCCAAGATCTAGCACACTCCTCCTATCTATCATTAAACCTTAAATTTACTTCCTGCCTTTTCCTTTGGGTTTAACATTTAACATTTTGAGAACTCATTTATGTCTCTGCATGAGACTCCACCTTTATTTTACTTTTTGTGTTTGCCTCATGTAAAACTCAACCCCAGTTATAGCCACCATAAAGCTCTGGTCTAAGGTTTCTGGATCAGATGAGGACACAGATGTTTATCAGTCCCATGGAAGAGATTGTGCATCTGTATTGGAAGAATGAAAATCTAAGTCTATTCTATGCTATGCTAGGTCCTTCTGGCCAGATTATTACAGTGCTCGTGTATCATGCCTAGATCATCAAATACACACAATATGTGATTAAGCAAAGTTGATGTTTATCATGCAAGGGAACATACAGATGAATAATAGGTATTTTCCACATCTGTGACATGAACCAAGTCTGAGTCTCTCTCTCTCTTTTTTTTACTATAAGTTCATTTATTCTTGACTTTTTCTAAGATTTCTGCTTATTAGATTTTATCTAGATTCTGTATCTTTCTTCATGATGAATTCTACGTCGGGAGGCTTTTCCTGAGTGCTTTGTACTGTCAACAGACAATCACATTTGTGTTCTGATAGCACCTGTTATGAATCTCTTACAATGTCTACTGTGTTGTCATTGTTTTGTCTCTTGCTGAACTGAAAGCCTCTGATTCATCTTTCTCTGTGCTCATCATGGCATCAGCTTCTAATGTGCATTCATCAAATACTTATTGCAAGTATGAATGAATGAGGGAATGCCTGAAAAAATTATAAATAATATTTTGAGTTAGCATCACTTTATATATGTGTGTGTGTGTGTTTTAACACAGTTTTGAAGTCCTGACTTGAGGTTGATCGGTGTTTTTCTTGAGTAGCTAATTAAGTTCATATCCAATAGATGACTTCCCTTGCTACTGCTAAGTCGCTTCAGTCATGTCTGACTCTATGCGACCCCATAGAAGGCAGCCCACCAGGCTCCACTGCCCCTGGGATTCTCCAGGCAAGAACACTGGAGTGGGTTGCCATTTCCTTCTCCAATGCATGAAAGTGAAACGTGAAAGTGAAGTCGCTCAGTCGTGTCTGACTTTTCGTGACCCCATGGACAGCAGCCCACCAGGCTCCTTGGTCCATGGGATTTGCCAGGCAAGAGTACTGGAGTGGGGTGTCATTGACTTCCCTTACTGGGCTTTCATTCTAAGCAACAATGTATCAGCCCTAACAACCGCAAGGCCAAGGAAGAGACTAGAGACAGCCTCAGGCTAAAGACGGAGACAACAATGGCATCCCACTCCAGTACACTTGCCTGGAAAATACCATGGAGGGGAGGAGTCTGGTAGGCTGCAGTCTATGGGGTCCCTAAGAATCAGACACGACTAAAGTGACTTAGCAGTAGTGACTTCACTTTCACTTTTCACTTTTATGCATTGGAGAAGGAAATGGCAACCCACTCCAGTGTTCTTGCCTGGAGAATCCCAGGGACAGGAGAGCCTGATGGGCTGCCGTCCATGGGTCGCACAGAGTCTGACACAACTAAAGTGACTTAGCAGTAGCAGCAGGCTAAAGATCTGCTAAACTGAATGATTTTGTAGGATGCCAGAGGATGAGATGGCTGGATGGCATCACTGACACGATGGACGTGAATCTGAGTGAACTCTGGGAGTTGATGATGGGCAGGGAGGCCTGGCATGCTGCAATTCATGGTGTCACAAAGAGTAGGACTCAACTGAGCGACTGAACTGAACTGAGGCTTCAGGGAAATGGAGAAGGCAATGGCAATCCACTCCAGTACTCTTGCCTGGAAAGTCCCATGAATTGAGGAGCCTGGTGGGCTGCAGTCCATGGGGTCGCTAAGAGTTGGACATGACTGAACAACCTTCCTTTCACTTTTCACTTTAATGCATTGGAGAAGGAAATGGCAACCCACTCCAGTGTTCTTGCCTGGAGAATCCCAGGGGCAGCGGAGCCTGGTGGGCTGCCTTCTATGGGGTCGCACAGAGTCGGACACGACTGAAGCAACTTGGCAGCAGCAGCAGGCTTCAGGGAACCCACCCTGCTTGCCATACCTAAGCTACCTCTTACTACTACAGTTTGCTTTAACTCTGCCTCTGGGTGCAACCTCTTTGGGCTTGCCTGATAGCATTTTCTAGTGTGGAGCTGTAAATAACAAAAAATTCTGCTTTTCATCTATCCAAGTGTAGTGTGTTATGATACCCTACCATTAGAAGAATTTTTAAGTCTTATAAAGGACATGAAAACCCTTACCTAAAAATCAATGTGCATCAATATAAAAACATTTCAATTAACAGTCATATTTAGGACTCCAGATGAGAAGTGTTCCTTAAAATTTGAGGAAAAAAAATTATAATCAAAAACCTTGAAATAACTGCCCTAACATGGACAACCATTTTTGCTAGCTTTTAAACCCATGAAAATAAGCAGTTTTGCCTTATTCCCTGCTTATACACCTTACACATACCTAGATGCATAATAGGAATGTAAAGATGATTACCAACAGATTGAGTTCTTCTTTTTTGGATTGGCCTTTCCAAGGAAATAATTCTTCATCTTCTATTTTTTCTGTGTGAACAATAAAGGCCAATCTAATTACATTAATTTAAAGTGGTCTTAATAGACAATAAAATAGATAAAATAGGTCAAGTAATATGGAATATAATTGCAATCAAATTCAGACATAAATAGTACATTATTTTAAACTAAGTTGGCTGCAACTAATGTTCTTTTTTTTTTTTTTTTTGCAGTTTCCAGCATCTGCTGGATTTACTGTATAGGTTGTATTGTCCTTATATTTTGGCAGAAACATAAGAGAGAACATATTTTCCTCACTGCCTCTCACACCCTTGATTGGAAGGTTCCACTATTCTATTTGGACATTTTCCATTATACTTCTTAAAGCATCCATATGCTAGCTTTTTATGCCTATTAATGCTTTCTTTACCCTGGGCACCCTTCCAAACATACTACTTTGAAATATGGAACTCCTTATTTAGTTATATAGCCAATATCTAAAAACCTCAACTAAGAAAAGATTTCCACCAGAATGTCTGAAGGTACTGTTAAGTTCAATCAAAGCAGCCACTCAATGAGTGTGGAAAAGAATCTTATAACAGCTCAGGAAATCACCTCATAAAGCCTCTACCAAGGAGAACATATCAGAAGACAGAGAGTACAAACCACCAGAAAGGAAAACTGTAGCCAAACTCAGCAGCAGCAGCAGATGGAGAAGAAATGCACGTATTGACTAACTTCCTTCCTTCCAAGGCTGTATTTATGTTTCTACTTATTGGGTGCCGATTATGTTTTCCTGCCAACAGTAAATGCTATTGATTTAATGCGTGTAACAGCTCTACACCACACTGCAGCCTTCTGAAATAGAGGGATGGGATAAAAACATGGACTTCTTTCTCTAAATTATGGAAGATAACTCATATATTATTCAGGTACTTGTGTTCAAGGAAGGCTCATGGCTAAGAGGAACTTGTATTATAAGATTTGGGGAAAAGTATAGACATGAAGTAAAAATAAACTTTGGATGGCGATACGTGATGCTGCTTCTTTTCCAGATGTCTGCCTATTTTCCTTGCCAGAGATTTCAAAGATTTGTATAAAATTTTCCCTAAAGTGCTTACCGATGCTCTGCAAAAGAAAAAGCAAGGCACATAATGACTTCATCATCTCAGAGTGAATCATAATGACCAAGGTACTGCATCATTATTGAGGAAATATGAGTATAGAGAAAGCAGAAACCAGGGCTCAAATCCACTGGCAAAGCCAGGATCAGAGGCTTTCAATCTGATTGTAAATTTGCTCCTTTGTAATGATGGCATTCCATCTCCAGCATGCAGGAGGTAAACATTTTAAAGTAACTGTTTATGTCACTTGAAAATCAGATCCCAGAGATGCTGGCTGGAAGCCAGAGAGTTACTCCCAAATGCATAAGAAAGTGGCTGCAGCACAGAATTAGGTTAATGCTGGGCTAGACCCTGCTTTTGATGAGTTGGCAACTCCAGTGACTGCTGTGCTTTAAGTGGGTTGGTGCCTGGGAAGAAAATATACCAGTTTAGTTCAGTCCCTCAGTCATGGCTGACTCTTTGCAACCCCATGGACTGCAGCATGCCAGGCCTCCCTGTCCATCGCCAACTCCCAGAGCTTATTCATACTCTTGTCCATTGACTTGATGATGCCATCCAACCATCTCATCCTCTGTCATTCCCTTCTTTGTCCACCTTCAATCTTTGCCAGCATCAGTGTCTTTTCAAATAAGTCAGTTCTTCACATCAGGTGGCCAAGGTATTGGAGTTTCAGCTTCAACATCAATCCTTCCAATGAATATTCAGGGCTGATTTCCTTTAGGATAGACTGGTTGGATCTCCTTGCAGTTCAAGGGACTCTCAAGAGTCTTCTCCAACACCACAGTTCAAAAGCATCAATTCTTCGGCCCTCAGCTTTCTTTAGTCCAACTCTCACATCCATACATGACTACCGGAAAAACCAAAGCTTTGACTTGATGGACCATTGTTGGCAAAGTAATGCATCTGCTTTTTAATATGCTGTCTAGGTTGGTTATAGCTTTTCTTCCAAGGAGCAAGTGTCTTTTAATTTCATGGCTACAGTCACCAACTGCAGTGATTTTGGAGCCCCTAAAAATAAAGTCTGTCACTGTTTCCATTGTTTCCCCATCTATTTGCCATGAAGTGATGGTACTGGCTGCCATGATCTTAGATTTCTGAATGTTGAGTTTTGAGCCAACTTTTTCTCTTTCCTCTTTCACTTTCATCAAGAGGCTCGTTAGTTCCTCTTCGCTTTCTGCTATAAGGGTGGTATCATCTGCATATTTGAAGTTATTGATATTTCTCCCAGCAATCTTAATTTCGGCTTGTGCTTCATCCAGTCCAGCATTTCTCACGATATACTCTGCATATAAGTTAAATAAGCAGGGTCACAATATAGTCTTGATGTACTCCTTTCATGATTTGGAAATAGTCTGTTGTTCCATGTCCAGTTCCAACTGTTGCTTCCCGACCTGCATACAGATTTCTCAGGAGGCAGGTCAGGTGGTCTGGCACTCCCATCTCTGTAAGAATTTTCCAGTTTGTTGTGATCCACACAGTCAAATGGTTTGGCATAGTCAATTAAGTAGAAATAGATGTTTTTCTGGAACTGTCTCAGTTTTTCAATGATCCAGCATATGTTGGCAATTTGATCTTTGATTTCTTTGTGGGACTCAGCAGGAGACAAGCCCCAGAAAGCAACTGAAAGGCTGAGATTTTTCAAACCTTTCAAATAATGGAATCATAAAAAAAAAAAAGTTTGTCTGTTTGGGTTCCTGACAATACATGAGTTTTAAGTCTGAAAGATAAAATCCAGTCAACCTTTTCATTTAGATCTCCAAAAAGGAGGTTCTACCTTTTTGGGATTGATGCTTTTGAACCGTGGTGTTGAAGAAGACTCTTGAGAGTCCCTTGGACTGCAAGGACATCCAACCAGTCTATCCTAAAGGAGATCAGTCCTGGTTGTTCACTGGAAGGACTGATGTTCAAGCTGAAACTCCAATACTTTGGCCACCTGATGTGAAGAGCTGACTCATGGGAAAAGACCCTGATGCTGGGAAAGATTGAGGGCAGGAGCAGAAGGGGACAGCAGAGGATAAGATGGTTGGATGCCATCACCGACTTAATGGACATGGGTTTGGGTGGACTCCCTGAGTTGGTGATGGACAGGAAGGCCTAGCATGCTGCGGTTCATGGGGTCACAAAGAGTTAGACACGACTGAGCGACTGAACTGAACCATCTTCTTTAGTGAAGGTTTTAAGGTATAATATTTCAAGACGTTTTTCCATATGACTAGTCAAAGTCTCTTTGTTGCAGTTAAGCCCCAGTAAATGTTTTTTCATAATGTCCTTTAATATGCACATGTATGATTTGTACATATTAACTCAAAGTATCAGTATGCTTTTTTTATTACAGTAACTTTCCATGTCTGAAGCTGTTAATTACTTTTCAGTGGTTCAAAACTGGTCATAATTCCAGTAAATTCCCTCTTGTTCTTGGATTTCCTGTTTAAGTTCTGGCCACGTGCAATAAACAGCATATTCTGGTTTATATGACACTTTTGTAAATTGAAAGATACTCTGAAGGGCACAAACACACACAGATTACTTAATGTTAAATGATTAAGTTACTTAAAATCACATTTGGCTGAATGTGGGTATAAAAAAATTCAACCTACAAAATGACTTTCTGCTATATAAAAAGAAATTCTGCTTTTTATGTAAAGGAATATTATACTTATTAAATTTTATTATTAAATATATAGAAACATATTTTATAAAGTTTTCCACTATACTTCAGGAACATAAAGTTTTGCAAAAATTTTAACTCCTATAAAATGCCTGAGTCATGTGCTAATATGAAAATGTTAAACAGGCAATCACTTTCAAACAGTACATTTAATAATACCACTAAGATTTTTTTACACTGTAGAATGTAATTCAGGAAAATGTTTTTCAGTAGCATGTTTTCCAGAGGAATCTTAAACCAAGGAGTCAAACTTGAGAAAATCTCAAGAACACATACTTGAAATGCTGAAAATGGTTGGGCAGACTATAGTAATAATTTGACCAGTTTTTGTTTAATATGTTAGCCATCACAGACAGTAAAGTATAAGGAATTTTCCTCTTAAATATTTCTTGTAATTATTAATATATCATCTTAACTTTTATGAGAAAAGAACAAAACATGCTAATGCATGCTTATCTCTTGCATTTCTTTGTTTCTTCACACATTATAGTCTTTATCATGTTGAGACTCAAGTTGATTTCTCAAAGATTTCATGGACATGACTCTGGATTTTTTTCTTCCTACTGAATTTTTATGTCTATATTGGCAACTAAAAAGGTTTACAGTTTTTTTCTTGAAATGATCATGTGAAAGTGAAAGTGTTAGTCATTCAGTCGTGTCCGACCCTTTGCGACCATGAACTGTACCCTGCCAAGTTCCCCTGTCCATGGAATTCTCCAGGCAAGAATCCTAGGGTGGGTAGCCACTCTCTTGTCCAGGGCATCTTCTCAACCCAAGGACTGAATCTAGGTCTCGTGCATTAGAGCAATATCTTTACCAACTGAGCTACCAGGGAAGCCCTGGAATGATCATGGCCTAAATTAAATAAAGTAATAATGTTATAAATTTTAAAATATAAATAAGTCTATAATAATTAAAACAACTCTATAATTAATTTCTATAATTTTGTTTTTATATTATTTATTTTGTCATAAAAATCTATTAAAGTATATAATATTTTTCTTAAAATGACCTAGTTACCACATTCAGTCTTTAAATATTTCTATAATTTCTAATCTTTTTGAAATGTTTATTACTTTTATTTATGTGAATATCTTTCACAATCAACATTAACTGAGGCAGCCCCTTTTACTTAAAGATAATGCATGCTCAAATATGCGTGTGTATTCAGAAAAATACTGATATCTTGAAATGTGGTGTTCTTAGATCAATTCCAGCCCCATTTTAATGGACCAACCATGGGTTACATATTTGGTTTGTACCAGATTTCGCTATTTTTCTGCAGTGGTCTAAGCACCCCAACTATGTCTGCCTGGTTTGATTTTCTCCCTTTCCTTCCTTCCTTTTTCCCTCCCTCCATTCCTTCCTGTGTTCCCTTTCTTCCCTTGGTCCCTGTTCCAGGAGACAGGGAGGAAGAGTTATAGTCTGTCAAATGCTTCTCAGATTTGAGCCAGTTTACAGATTCAGAACCTCTTGAATGAAAGGGAGGCCAGGTCACCTTGAGGAAGAATGAGGCTACACTACTGACATTTAAACTCTCCATCTTTCACTCAATCTTCCAAAATGGGAACTGCAGAATTTTCCACCTTGAAAGCACTGGTGAAACAGAAATAAGCAGATTTAGGGGGATTTCTATATACCTGCTCTGAATTGACACTAGTCCCAGGGGACCCCAAATGTCACTGTGTTTCACCGATAGAGGTAGAGGCTTCTGGAGGTCAAGAGATCAATGGAGTTGTAGTTCAGGTCTGTCTCTAAGTGGTTCCATTGGGTCTGTAAATCCAGTCTTGTCATTTCTCCAGTTCTGGAATAGACATACATAAAAACTAACAGAATCCCCACACTGGTTCCCTGGTCTGTGGAATGAGGACTATTATGGTAGGGGAGGCTAGGTGGAAGCCACTTGAATTACACTATCTAAGAAGCCAAAAGTTATACCACATTCACAGAGGGACTGCAGAGAATACTGCCATCATCAGGGACTTGATGGAAGCACAGGTGGTAATTCCTACCACACCCTCATTCAACTCATCTATCTGGCTTTTGCAGAAAATGTATCTTGGATAATGACAGTGAAGTACTGTAAGTTTCATCAGGTGGCATGCAGTTGCTGACTGAGCACACACTGTTTTCTCTGTGTCTACTAGTACAGATCACCAGAACCACTTGCTTTCAGCTGGCAAGGCCAGAAAAATACCCTCACAGTCCTATGTCAGGAGTATCCCAACTCTCCAGGTCTGTTTTACAATTTAGCTCACCTTGGGGATCTTGATTGCCTTCCCTTCCACAAGAGACCACAATAATTACACTGATGAAATTATGCTGACTGGATATAGCAAGCAAGAAATAGCAACTGCTTTAGGCTCACTGGTAAGACATTTATGTGTCAAGGGTGAAAAATAAACAAAAATATCAGTGGCCTCTACGTCAGCAAAATTTCTAAGGGTTCGGGCATGTCAAGATATCACCTCTGAGTTAAAGGACAAATCGCAGCGTTTGGATCATCCTGTAACCAACTAAGAGGCCTAGTGGGCCTCTTTAGATTTGGAGGCAATATGTTCCTCACTTACACGTGCTACTCTAACCCACTGAGTAACACCCAAGGTGCTAGTTCTGAGTAGAGTCCAGTATAAGAGGGAAGCTCTGTAACAAGTCCAGGCTGTTGCACAGCTGTTCCACTCTTTGGACCAGATCCAAGGGTGCCTGACGTGTCAGAGGTAGAACGGGATGCTGTCTGGAACCTTTAACAGGGCTCTGTAGGTGGTCACATCAAAGACTCTGATGATTCTGGAGCAAGGCCCTGACAGTCTTGTAGATAACTATTCTTTCAGAAACTCCTTCAGACACACTATTAGGCCTTAGAAAAGATCAAGTTACTATGTGACCTGAGTTGCCCATTATGAACAGGGCGCGGCTCATCAAGCTATAAGGGTGGGTGTGCACAACAGCAACTTTCTGTTATCAAATGGAAATGTATCCGATTGGGTTGTGAAAATACAACTTGGTTACATAAGAAAGAGGCCTAGTTGTCTATGGTCCCCAGTCCTGTCGTATTACCTTTTCTCTTCCAGTCTGCATCTACGTCATCACAGGGAGTCCCCTACAATCCCTGGACTGAGGAAGAGAAACCTCAGTCTCGGTTTACATCTTGTACTGAGAGATATGCAGACACTGCCCCAGAGTGGACATCTTCAGCAGCACAGCCCCTCCTGGGTCATCCCTGAAGGGCAACGGTCAAGGGAGACTCACACAGTGAGCAGAACTTTAAGCAGTGCTCTGCTTGCTTATTTTGTCTGGAAGGAGAAACGGCCAGATGTGTGAGTATATACCAGTTCTTAACTGTGGCCAGGGAGCTGGCTAAATAGTCAGGGACTTCAGGGTAGAATAACTAGAAAACTAGCGATGAAGAAGTCTGAGGAAAAGGTCTGGGGACAGATCTTTCTGAAAGGACAGACAAAATGAAGATATTTGAGTCCCATGTAAGGGCTCAGATGGTGAAGCGTCTGCCTGCAATGCGGGAGACCCGGGCTCGATTCCTGGGTTGGGAAGATCCCCTGGAGAAGGAAATGGCAATCCACTCCAGCACTCTTGCCTGGAAAACCCCATGGACGGAGAGGCTATAGTGACTGAGAGACTTCACTTTCACTTTCAAGGAAGAGTTTAATGATCAAGAGGATAGGATGACCCATTTTGTGAATATTAATCAGCCTCCTTCCTAAGTCACTTTTGTCATTCTCCAGTGGGCTCCTGAACAAAGTGGTGATGGTGGCAAGGACGGAGGTTATGCATGGATCAAAAGCATGGGCTTCTGCTCACCAAGGCCAATCTGACTATAGCCACTGCAATTCATGACGGACTGCTAAGATCCCAGAGCCTCCGGGAATAAAGGTTTGGGTCATCACTCTAGACCAAAAAAAAAAACAAACCAACCAGTTTAGGTATTTGCTTAGGATAAAAAGAACACAGAATAGAAGAAGATAGTTAAAAACACTAGCTATAATGTCTCCGTAGTTTTGTTATTTTTTCCATAATGTCATACGGTTGAAACCACACAGTATATAGTTTTTTTTCAAATGGGCTTCTCTCACTTAGTAATATGCATTTAACATTTTACCATGTCTTTTCATGGCTGGATAGCTCATTAGTTCATTTCTTTTTATCCTGAATAATATTCCTTTGTCTGGATGTACCGCAGTTGATTTATCCATCACCTACTGAAAGACATCCTAATTGCTCCAAAGTTTTGGCAATTATGAATAAAGTGGCTAAAACAGTCATAAGCAGGCATTTTGTGTGAATATAGTTCTCAGCACTTTTGGGTAAATATCAAGAAACAGGATTGCTCAGCTGTATGGTGAGATTTACCTAGAAGTAAACCTCAATATTATGGGGGGTCCTTTATGGTTAGGTCCCCCAAAATTTCTAACTCTCAGACGAGTCTACATGAGCCTTCAGCAATTCATCAATTAGAGTTCAGGTTCTAGACCCTGGCACTGGTTTCTGCTGCAGTTCCCACATTGTTTCTGCTCTAGTGATGAGCTGTGACTCTGTATTTGCCTGTCTCTCTAGTCTTGGAGGCAACAGTTTACCCTGTGTCCCCCTTCTCTTCCAGATCCAAATAAAGTTGGTGATTTTTCAGTCTGTTCAGCTTTTTACTTGTTAGGATAAAGTGGTGGCTTTCAAGTTCTTTACATTCAGAATAAGAAAACTTTGATTTTTTTTTTTTTTAAATAGGTGAAAAAAGTTTCGGTTACATATTTTTTAGGCAAAATATATTTGCCTTCAGTAGTCAAGATGAAAAGTGATGTTTTACAGAAAAGAAAACTTTATATGAATTAGTGAATTAAAAACTAATATTGAATTAGTGCTGAATATGATTCATCTTTGTACGAGTACTTGGAAAATATTTTAAAAAACAGAAATCATGAGAAAGATTATATAAATAATGGCCTAAATAAACAACCCCAAACAATTATCACTCATAGCTGTAGAGTTTGCATCATGTAATAAATACTAATCATTAACAATTATTGAGTCCTACTTCCTCAAGAGAAAATCCTCTGCATGATTTTTTAAACCATTTTATCACCAGAAAACCAGCATGATTGTAACCTGCTTTTGAATAGTATTCATAGTCTGTTATTTGACAATGTTACTTTTAAGAGCTGTAAGCATTCCATAAAAACATTACTATGTACATAGAAAAAGTGCCATGAACAGCTCCTAACCTTGATGTCATTAAACAAAAAAAAGCTATTGCCATGGTACCAAAACTACTGCTTTGGTATTTTTCCACAATTAATTTCCACAAAGTTTTCTCTTTAGTTTATCCTAAACACATTTGACAACTTGGATTTTTCTCTAAAGAGAAAGTCTGCTCCTTATTATAAAGTTATAAATGTATTTTTGAATATTTGAAAGTGAAACCCAAACACAAGTGAATGCAAAAAAAAAAGGTATTTTGAACTTTGAAAAGCTTAAATGATCTATTTTAATTGCAATTTGAAAAATGGTTTAGAATGCTTAATTAAGTCAGAAAGAAATTATAGATTCTTGACTTGGACACATTTGAAGTGTACCTTCTTTCACTTTATTTTTTTTATTTTATTTTATTTTTTTTTCCTTCTTTCACTTTAAAATATATTTATTAAAACCCAAGAGAAACTTTGAGGAGGACATGGCAACTCACCCAGCATTCTTGCCTAGAAAATCCCATGGACAGAGAAGCCTGGGAGGCTACAGTCCATAGGGTTTCAGAGTCAGACATGACTGAAACAACTTGACATGCACACACACAAGACAAAATTCATATACAAATGAAATAGAAAAGAAAATGTTAGAAGTGTACAACATCAGCATAATCATTCTGGTATTTAGAAGTGAACTATAGCAAAAATTTTTAGGTCAATAGTAAAATCAGTCATTTAAGAGAAAGAGTGTAAATAATGAATAGGGTCGTTGATTATATGATGATCATGTTATTGAAAAGAAATGAATCGTATGAACACAACTGAAAATACCTTTCATGAAACTAATATAAAACCTATAATACACTACTATGATAATAGACTCCTAAAATATGGCTTATGTGGGAAGAGACTTGATACCATTTTCCCCAACTTGACAACAATTCTAAAAACATACATGATATTGAGTAATAACAATTGTGAGGCTGAAATACTTCCAACAAAAGTATATTTTCTATTATCTTTATAATAAATTATAGTAGATATTATTGGAGAAGGACATGGCAACCCACTCCAGTATTCTTGCCTAGAGAATCCTGTGGATAGAGGAGCCTGGTGGGATGCTGTCCATACCATTGCACAGAGTTGGACACGACTGAAGCAACTTGGCATACATGCATGCATGCATTGGAGAAGGAAATGGCAACCCACTCCAGTATTCTTGCCTGGAGAATCCCAGGGACAGAGGAGCCTGGTGGGCTGCCGTCTATGGGGTCGCACAGTCAGATACAACTGAAGCGACTTAGCAGCAGCAGTAGATATTATTGTTAATTGAAGAGGCAATCAAAATATATGCAACCAAAAATGTAAGAAAAAGGTGTTCTTAGATGTATGTCAGACCATTAACACCTGTACAACAAAACTTTCTAGACTTTTTTGCTAAGGTGGATTTCAACAACAACACTGCTTTAGATAACTTATTGACTGACCAATAAGGAATGTCTCCGTAGCATAAATCTTGCTGTACCTGGCTCAGAACTTCTGGTATTGTAGCAAGTACAAGAAGTTAACAAACAAAGGCACTTGGCTAAACAGTTTAATCCCCCTTGCTCTGAATTCTTTGATACTGACTGATTTGGTTTATGGGGGCTTACTTCAATCTCCTGGTGATATCCTCCTAATGATCACTGCAGTCTCCTGGTTGTGCTATGTTTGGTCAAAGGTCTCACGTGCCTGTTCACAGCCATTGGTAGAAACAGAAATAGCCACCAATAGAAATCAACAGTACTTCAGATGGTCTCACTGTTCTTAGAGAAAGAGAAGAAAGATGAAATACACACAGCAAATATAATGCCTCCAGTAATCTGACCTCATAATCTGAGAGTTCCACACCGAGACGAGAACAACTCAACTCTGCAGGTGACTGAAAGTGAGGTTGATACCAAATTTGTCGGTTAATCTCTCATGTATGCTCAAAAGGTAAAGAATCTGCTTGCAATGCAGGTGACCTGGGTTCAGCCCCTGGGTTGGGAAGATCCCCTGGAGAAGGGAATGGATACTCACTCCAGCATTCTTGCCTGGAGAATTTCAGGGACAGAGGAACCAGGCAGGCTACAGCCCATAGGATTATAAAGAATCAGACACGACGGAGAGAATAACTGTCACTTTCACACTTTCTCTCATGTGTGAAAGGATGAACAAATGGGGAATTGTCAAATTAACTAAACGAGGAGACTGCCAGACTGAGGTGATGGCTCAATCACCTCAATGATAGCCCTAATTCTGTGATGACTTATGTAATCAAATGAAAATCTAAGCCTGTAAATGACCATCATCTTTCTATTTCCTATGCCAAAAATGTCATTTATAAAATATCAATCCATATAACTGCACATATTTTACCAAAGAGCATATACTTTCTTTACCTAGAATAATAGAAATTTTTTACTACCAAATGTCTCACTACTACTCTTATAAATATTTGTGGAATATTTATTTTTTATAAATAAAAATATGGGACTAATTATCTCCCATATTAGTTTCTTATTGTCACTGCAGCAAATTACCAAAAGTCAGTGGCTTAAATAAAACCCATATAATCTCTCTCAATTTCAGTGTGTTGGAAGCCAAGGCACCATATAAGCTCAGCTTCTTCTTTATCCGGGGCTTCACAAGGACTACATCAATGTGTCAGCAAGACAGTTTTCCTTCATGGAGGGTCAAGTAATGAGTCCACATGCAAACTTATTCAGGTTTGCAGATTTAATAATATTTGTGTTGTTTTAGATTTTATCAAATTTCTGAAATGTCTAATAGGAGAAAATGGCTGGATTCTCCTATCTGCCTCTAAAAATATCCACTACATACTTACAAACTACCTAGAGTGAAAGGCAAATAACGCATTATTATTTTCATCTTGTGGGTCTCTTGAATGGGGCTCGGGTTCCCCAGGAGTTCACAGTAAACACTTTGGGAACCACTGTCCTAGTGGAACAACCAAAAAGATTATGTAACAGTGACAAGTAAGGAAGAGAGTGATGGACAGTGTTCATTTGTAATATGCAGCCAGATTATTGCTTTATGAAGGCCATCATTCTCAATGTTAAGCTGTCCTTCCCAGTTCTGGACATGACAGGAAAGAATAATAAACTCAAGCATGTTAATTTACTATAGAGTAAGTTTGCTGCTAAGTTGCTGCTAAGTCGCTTCAGCCGTGTCCGACTCTGTGCTACCCCATAGATGGCAGCCCACCAGCTTCCCCCATCCCTGGAATTCTCCAGGCAAGAACACTGGAGTGGGTTGCCATTTCCTTCTCCAATGCATGAAAGTGAAAAGTGAAAGTGAAGTCACTCAGTTGTGTCCGACTCTTCGCGACCCCATGGACTGCAGCCCACCAGGCTCCTCCGTCCATGGGATTTTCCAGGCAAGAGTACTGGAGTGGGGTGCCATTGCCTTCTCCAAGAGTAAGTTTAATAGAATCTAATTTCTTAACAAGTCGTTGTGTGACAAAATGCATCAAGATTTCATTCCCTTGGTTTTTAGCAATTTATTGTTTAGGTTTCTAACCTGTAGTCTGGAGATACTGATATTTTAGGCTCTCAAGCTTGTTTAAAAATTTGTTTCTCACAAAATTCATAATAACAGGAATCAGGTTTTCCCATTAATGACTGGTTCAAGCTGCCATCTACCTTCTATTTTTAAAAAGTTTTTCATCAATTTTGTTTTAAAAAAATTAGGGTCATTTCCTTTTTTCTCTGCATAAATAAAGGAAATATATTGGGTGACTAGACATGATATTTCAGTGAGTGTGTATGTTAAATAATTTTCTTAGTGATCACTGACATAATGGTCTCTGCCCTAAGGTCTGTTAGTCAGAATCCAGTTGTCCAGTTCTAGTATTTAGTTCCTGCATATGATTACTCTAAATTCTAAGAGGAAAAATTTGATTTAAAAAACATGCTTCCCTATACATTTGTACAGAAATATGTTTATTTTATTAAATAAATGAAATATTTGCTGTAAAAAAATGTGATTCCTGTATGCATTTTATTCCAATGTTTTTGTACTCGTATTACTTTGCCATGCCTTGTACTTCACAATTTATTTTATCTTCAGCTATAAAAAACTGTGTAGTGAGTTATTTATTTACCTGATCTAACACCAGAATTCTGTGTTTAATTGAATGCTTTATATACTGGAAAATTTGAAGTTGCCTGGCATCTTTTCTAAATCATTAAAAAAAAAAACAAAAAAACTGATGCTCTCACTGAAAGCAGATGGAAAAAGAGTAGCACTTATAAAGAAATGTGCACAGATACAGCGCATGAGGTTGGACAAAATATGTTCTAAAAATAAAGGATATTGATTACTCCTTCAACGCTGCAAGAAACTCCTTCCCCCATTCATTTTCACTGATTCATCGTCCTTTACTTATTTATTAACAGCGTCCAGTTCTGCATCAGGCGCTGAGCCTAGCACTGAGATTACATTTGTGAGAAGACATACAATTAGGTTGTGCTAATTGAAACTTGATGAAAGAAGGTTAGTATTCAACGTAAATCTAAAGACATTCTAAAACAGATTGCTTTGTTTTTATTAGTTTTTTAAAATATTTTGCTTTTCCAGATTAGTTTTAGTTTAACAGCAATATTGAGAGAAAAATACATGTATACATCCCATATACCCCCGGCCCAAAACACATGGAGCCTCCACCATTTTTACATCCTCCGCCATAGTGGTACATTTATTGTATTGATGTACATATACTAATACATCATTATCACCTGAGGTCCATAGTTTACACTAGAATTCACTCATGGGGCTATACATTCTATGTGCTGTGCTTAATTGCTCAGTCATGTCTGACTTTTTGTGACCCTGTGGACTGTATTCTGCCAGGCTTCTTTGTCCATGGGGATTCTCCAGGCAAGAATACCAGAGTGGGTTGCCATGCCCTCCTCTTCTGTAGCTTTGGGGAACTGTGTAATTTCATATGTTCACAGTACTCACATAGCATAGTTTCAATGCCTTAAAAATACTGTGTGCTCCATTTTGCATCTTTCCTCTCCACCCCTCAGCCCCTGGAAACTAATGTTCTTTTTACCATCACAATAGTTTTACCCTTTCTAGAATGTCATATATTTGGAATTACACAGGATGTAGCTTTTTGAGATTGGTTTCTTTCACAAATCTATGGCTTTTTTCACAGATCTATTGGAATCTACAGATTAAATTGAAGAACTGACACCCTGTGAATACTGATTCTTGCCTCTCCAGTTTTTTTTTTTAAGTATGTGTAGGTAGGCATGTTCTTTCTGTTACTTCAAGTGTGTTCTCTGGACCAGCAACGCTGCCATCAGTAGGTACTTGTTAGTAATGCCGAAGCTAATGGCACACATCACAGTGGAAGTGTGGTTGGGGAGACTGAAACTGTCAGGAAGCAATTCATGAGCAGCATGTTGGGTCTTATTCTAAAACAAACTTTGAAAGAGACCAGGGAACATCAATAATGAAGCAGTGGGATCTTGTAGGATGTCAAGAAGTTCATTTTTCTTTTGCTCAATGCTCATTTAACTGATATAATTATAATGATTATTTCTTTATATCAATGAGACTATATACTTGTAGAGAGAAGAAGGTTCTGAATTATTATATATTTGTGAAACCTTTCTATGGGAAATAATATGGGTTTCCTCATCATTGTTATTCTGCAAACCAGCTAAAATTGCTACATAACATTTTAGATGTTGTATATATGAATTAGTAGTTCAGGGTGTCTCTAGACAACCAATTCAGCTCTGGGTTTGCTTTCCAATTTGAGATTCTAGCTTCAAACACTCTTATACCTCAAATATATAAAACAAAGGGAAAACAACAAAGTATTTGACAATAAAGCAAATTTCCCCTTAACTGATCTCTACCTCAAAATCCTATGTGCCCTTTATCATGTTCACTAAATATGCAATTATTTTACTTTGTTTTAAAATTTGTCTTTCTTGCTAGAATGTACATTAGAAGAGGTTTTGTGTTCTTTCTACTTTATTCATAATTATATCCTGGGATTAGCTCATAGAGTGAACTCCGGGAGTTAGTGATGGACAGGGAGGCCTGGCATGCTGCGATTCATGGGGTCACAAAGAGTTGGACACGACTGAGTGACTGAACTGAACTGAACTGAAACCCTTAACTATGCAATAAACAAGGCATTGAGCTTAATGCTTTAAAGATAAAATTTATTAGTATTTACCACTAGAGGGCATTTTCCTTCCATTATAAAATACTTATTCTAGTCCTTAATTTTTTTTTTTTAAATCCAAGGTACTCAGCATGCTTTATTAATTTGTAAAGATAAAATATTTCAGGTCAATCTATCATCTCAAATTATGAAGTCTTTATGGCACAAATTAAGATACATGGAAGCATCCACCATCTAGAGTTAAATTAGCTAGAATTTAAAACATTAATCCAATAAACTGTTCAGGATCTTAAATTTAGGTCAATATTACCAATACACACATATACATACACGGTACACATATAAGATTATATAAAATATTTTCATTATATAAAATAGATAAAATGGCCAAAACCCATGCATCTCAAGTATTTGATAAGATTTGATAAAAAGATTAAAGTAAAAATAACATCTTTCTCCATGTGACTTCTGTATGTGTGTACTCAGTCATGTCCAACTGTTTGCGACCCTATGGACTGTGGCCTGTCAGGCTCCTCTGTCTGTGGGATTCTCCAAGCAAGAATACTGGAGTGGATTGCCATTTCCTCCTCCAGGGGATCTTCCCCACCCAGGGACCAAACCCACATCTCCTACATCTCCTGTATTGACAGGCATGTTCTTTACCACTGTGCCACCTAGAGAGAATTCTCCTGGAAGCAGACACTGAGATGGAGTAAGCCTGCAAAGAAATAGCTCATTAGGGAATGCCACTAGGATGAGCACTTGTGAAAGGAAGGTTAAGGAAGCAGGACTGGGAAGAGCCTGAATTCTGAATTCATGCTGGAAGTTTGATAGATGTCAACATTACAAGTTGCTCTGGGGCCAAGGTGGTCCATTAGAATGGCAGGCCTTGATACTCTTGTATTCACCTGTCATTGGATGTTGGCCACCAGGCAACTGGAGCCATCAGAAGAATAAGTAGGTGCAACTGAAGAAGCTCTAAAGAGGCTGGAAGCTAAAATCTGGGATAACAAGCCCTTTTTGCAATGCAATCTGGGAGGTGCTAGGTTATGTCTAGTGTGTGTGTGATCAGTCATGTCTGACTCTTTATGACCCCATGGACTGTAGCCCAACAGGCTCCTCTGTCTGTAGGATTTTCCAGGCAAGAATACTGAAGTGGGTTGCCGTTTCTTCTCCAGGGGATTTTTCTTGACCCAAGGACTGAACTGGAATCTCTTGTGTCTTCTGAATTTGCAGGATAGGTTTTTTGTTTGTTTTTGTTTTTAACCACTGGGACTACCTGGGAATGTCTATCACAACTTAAATTTAAGGAAAATTCATGTAAACTGCTAGTTAAGTAAGGACTCTAGAACTGTTAAATGTAGTGAGTAACAAATTACATTTTACAGACAAATAATGTTTCAATGTAATGATTCAAACAAAGATTAATATATGGATGTTCATAACATATGGTTTAAAATAGGTCAGAAATTGAGAGAAAAGCATTAATTTACCTCACATAAGTGAGTGGGGTTTTAACTGGAACATAAAATCTATTGTAATAATTTAACATTAATAAAGTGATTATGCTTTGTTATTATTTGATACATGCTTGTTCTAATTCTAAATATTGATAGTAATGTCTTGAGCAGAGATAATTATGTTTTAACTCTCAGGAATTTCAAAATTATATAATAGCTAATTTACCTGAAGGCATTTATAAGAAAAAATAAATAACTTCTTAGGGGGAGGAGCATGACTCTCAACCCTAAACCTAGAACTTGTCTCTTAATGTCCTCTGACAAAAGATAGCTTTTTAATTTTTTCTTCCTCCTTCCCACTTTACTTTTTAGAGTATATTTTTACTTAGTTTTATGCAACTGAGAGTGGAATAAAATCTTGAGGAAATGGTATGTTCAACACTTCTGTAATTCAGCTACAAAGAAGTGAAAATTCTTTGTTTAATAACTTTCTTTCATAACAAGTCGCAGAAAAACTTTCCCCGTGTTCTCTGTGTCATGTACCAGAAGATGGCTCTCTTGCTCCTCGGCGGTGACCGAGAGGCTTCCGACTGCTTCAGGAGCCCCAGTCACAGATTTGCCCCAGAAAGCAGTGTAATAAAGCAGGCGCCTCCTGCCTGTTTATCTGAACTGACTGAGATTCTTTACGCGCAGGTGCAACTAATCCTTTCAAGATGTAATGAAGCTCAATAAATCCCCTTTTGCAATATCTTCCCTGGTTTTTGAGGCCGATTTTGCTTTTTGTGAGGAGGAACGTGCAGAAGGGCTCTGCACAATGCTGTATGTTTAAGCAATAAGGAGACTGCCCCGTTGTCTCACGTCAGGCTGCCTGGGATGCAATTTCCTTTTTCCTGTTCTCAAAATTAGCTGATGAGAGCAAGTTCCCCAGGTGAGCACAAGTTCCCCAGATTTTTTGCTCGTTTGTGTGTGTGTGTGTGTGTGTGTTTGTGTGCTGAAGTAGGTGACCGAAGAACTATGCCATCACTAGCTGTTATTCTCAACTTTATGTACTGGGAAATTCACTGGGGCACACCATATTAACTATCTGAATCTCTACCCTGCTTCTTATTAGTACAAAAAGTACTTACCTGCTATTCATCTCCCTTTTAGTGACTGTATAAATACCAAAACTATACACTGGAAACTTCCAGAATTATTTATAAATATATTAGAATCCCTAGCATATACATGCATTCTAATGAGAGTTAATGGAAAGCAAATGCAGAAGAGGCCTGCTACTCCTGACAATTATTCAGTGTTGTGATCTTTCTCCTTTAATATTCTTCAGCTTTCCTACTGCCATTTTGTTGATACTAAAACATCTACCAGTGACTGGATAAAAAGCTAGATCTAGAAAGGATATGTTGTCCATATCCCAAGGTATCCCTCACTAGAACCACATGCTTGCTGTTGAAGGGTTAACTGAACAACACACATTCTCTCCAAAGCAACCAGAAGGATGTTTTAAAACCGTCCATCATATTGAGTCCATTTTCTGCTTATTTTAAGATTTTCCAACACTTTCATATTGCACTTAAAGTTAAAACCTATATAAATCTTTATGTTGCATAGTTTTTGAATTCCTAGTCTCTAACCTGATCTCCTACTTTTCTGCCCTCAGCCCATTCAACTCTAGCTGCACTGGCCTGATTTTGGTTTCTGGGATGTAGCATGCTTTTTACAGCCTTAGAATATTTGTTATAGCCATTTCTTCTACCTTTAGCACTATTACTGCCATTTTTTGGTGGCTGGTTCTTTATTCTCATTTAAATCATAAAATCAGTGTCACTCACTGACTTTCTATCACAGGAGGAAGTGCTTTCAATAATTATAGCTGAGACCCTCAAACATTTTAGACATACGGCCAATTCCTTTTCTGAAACCATGCTAAATAAAAGCATTCCTCTGTATGCTTTTCTATCTCATTCACAGTTATTAATATATTTCTTGTTGTAAATTAATAGATTGTCCATTTTCTTTCTGAGTTGTATTGTAGTCTGGAGTCAACAGCCCTGAACATACTGGATCTTGAAACATGGCAGATCAGGTTTCTGAACATGGAAGGACCAGACATTGGACCTTATTGAATACAAGCAGGTAAATTCTACTTTATGTGGCCTTTGTTTGGTTAATCTCTAGGAAATCCCTTGGAGATGCCCTAAGTCAACACGGCATCTCTTTCTTCAACTCTCTCTCTCCCTAAATAGTAGTCAGTGGTAACAGAGGAAAACAAGCAGAGGTTAAAGATAATATCATAAATCCTAAAAGGATCTTTAAATATAATAGACATCATAAATGTAATTTCTCCATTAACTCTATGAGGGTGCATATGTGTTTTAAATTCCTGTATTTGATGCCCCATGACAAACGACCTCATCCTTACCTGCACACAGATATCACTTGGGGAACTTTTTAAAAAACCGAACCCTTAGGTAGCACTCTGGATCAAGCACACCACAATATCTGACCATCAGATACTTAGGTCTCAACACTTTTTTTTTTTTTTTTTTTTTGGTCTCAACACTTTTTAAAGAGATTCCAGTGCAGCAGTGGTTGAAAATCTCTGCTCTGATTTCCTTCCCTCCGGTTTAAGTTCTCCTGATTGTTGTCTCTTTCCTGGGGCTGGTTCTTCTAAGGTGTCTTGTGATCTCTGAAAATGTTCTTATCTGTAGTTCAGTTTCCCTTTCAGATGTTTGACTCGCTTACTTTACGAAGTCTATCTGAGGGTAGAGCACTCAAACTACAGCTGGCTCTTTCACTACGCAGTTTTCAGTGACTCTGGTACAAGGGTGAGATTAGCTTTAGAGGTGTTTCTGTCCTTCTGTTTGGTGCTTTTCCCCCCAATTTTTCTCTAGCATTGCCAGCTACCTAGAGCGTTGTCCTTTGTACCCAACCTGCAAGTCTACTTTGAGATAAACACTAATGCCACAGGTTATCTTGGTGGAGAGGAGCATGCTGTGTGCAATGGCAGAGGCAAGAAATGTGTTAGAGCTGGCTGACAACTATTACCTCGGAGCTACCCTAATTTCTCTGCTACAGTTGTTTCAGCTCCCTCCTGCTTCAGGCATCCGCCATGGAATTTCTGCGGCTTTGCTCCTATCAAGTTTGAAGAATCATACTCTTTCAAAAGTTTATTGACCTCACATTCTTCTATCTGTTCAAAATCTGTGTTCTTTCAGCCTCTCAGGAATAACTCAGTTTTGATCTTCTGAAACTTTCCTTATTTCTGAGTATAGCTCTACATTGGTGCAATTAAAAAATATATATACATATATATATATACACATATACAAAAGCAGTTCTAAGATGCACTGTGAGATAAAAAGACTATAATGTGTATTCAGTATGCCTTTCTATTCAATGCTATGGTATATTGTTACATACACTTGATGCTATATCTATACAAACACATACCATGTTTCTCATTCAGATTCAAAGATGGCACTGCTTTGTTGTTCAGTCGCTAAGTCATATCTGACTCTTTGCAACCCCATGGACTACAGCACACCAGACTCCTCTGTCCTCCACTATCTCCCCAAGTTTGCTCAAATTCATGTCCACTGAGTCGGTGATGCTATCTAACCAATCTCACCTTCTACTGTCCCCTTCTCCTATTTCATTCCATCTTTCCCAGCATCAGTGTCTTTTCCTGCAAGTTGGCTCTTTGCATCCGGTGACCAAAGTGTTGGAGCTTCAGCAACAGGCCTTCTAATAAACATTCAGAGTTGATTTCCTTTAGGATTACCTGGCTTGATCTCCTTCTAATAGTACATTGATTATAAATCAATCAATTAAACATCAATTGAGTACTCACCATTATATGTTTGGAACTAAGCTAGAAACTGTGGATATAAAGATACATAGGATATGATTTTTTCCTTTCAAAAACCTCAACATCTGGCTAAGATGTCATTCGGATAAAAATATAGAGTGTATCTCTATATAGATATATAATATAATGAGTGCTAGAATAAAAGCACATCAGGAAGTTCCTTTGAGGATTAAAGACGATTAAAAATAAGTAATATGACCTATGCCTTTGAAGAATCAAGACTCGGTAGCTGCCTCTGCTTTTTTTTGCCTTTTGTTCACTGTCTGTTCTTTATCTGAGCTCAGGGACTCTTACTGGGAGGACAGTGTTGCTTTGGTTAAGGCTTCATGTCTGAGTCTCCTGGCTTCCTATGGTTATGGTTATGTGAGCATACAAGGCCTCTATGCTGTTTTTTCATTCTTTGTACAACTGCTATTGACTTCATCTCTTTGTCTTGTGATCCGTGTGAAGTCTTGCTTAAAAAATATCACTCTATCTTAGCTCAGTGTCAGACTACCCTGTCTGTTGCCTTTGTTTTGCTGGAGACAAATCTATGTGGCAGGTGCATTTCTGCAACAACTTTATTATATTCTTTTCTGCCTGGGTTCACTATATTTGATTTTAGAAACCATCCTGTTACTGGTATTCTTCACAAACACTTGGCCCAAAATAACCTAAGCAAGAATCCTAATTAGATAGAGCTAAAATGGGTTTTCCTCAGCCAGACCTTATTGAAGACATTGTTTGTGTTTTCTCATATATGGCATAGATTTATCATGCTTCTTTTTTAAGAGAAGAAAAATAAATTTTTAAAGATTCATACAATTTAATTATATAAAACAAGTAAGTTGAAGTTTCCTTTTTTATCTATTGGGTAATTTAGGGTATTCATTAGCTAGTAACTTTTAGAAAAATGGAAATAATTCTACATAACATCACTGTAGATTAATATGTTTTTTGACATTTTATATCTTTCTAAAAATTCTATTTGTTAATCTATAATACTTCTGAGATTATTTTCTGCATAGTTTTGTACAAATATTTTAATATTCCTCCATTTTCCTGTTATTTCATATTTACATTCAATATGCTACAAATGTGATCAAAGTAAGAAAAAAATATTAAGTAGAAAGTACTGATAAAACTGAGAGATGGTTGAAGTACTGTGAGTTGAAATTTATCCACAGTTTAATTCCAGGTTCAGCTTTTGCCCAAGTGTTTCATAGTCAATATTTTTATTATGCAGCTGACTCCAGATATAAAGCTGGGTAGCTTTCAGAGCTGAATTACTTAGCAAGGAATATGAAGTCAACGTCCTTTAAATAAACTAAGTCTGAAACACTTTGGAGAAAAATTTGTTGTATTTAAAACAAAATTTTGTTGCATTCAAATGAGGTCTTTTTTAAAAAGTCTAATTTTACTCTTTTAAAGTTACTCCCCAGTTTTAAAATCCTAGGTGCTACAATAATATGTAATTAAGGTTAACAGTCTTCTCATTTTAAAAATATATGAATTAAAAGTTCTTTTATAAATGTACTTCTCATTTGAAACCACAGTCATTTGGAGAATTCATACAATATCAGCTTTCTCAATTAAAAAGAATTTGGGGAATCAAACCAAATAAGAAAATATAATATTTAAATCCATTGGGATTTCAGAGTTAAGAGATAGTGGCAGGGAAGAGCTGTTGTTAAGAAAATATTCCTGAATAAAAAGACTGTCCACATTTTTCCATGTTAATCTATTCCATGTATTCATTGGATTTTACATTACTTCTTTCCTCTTTTCCAATCAGGTTTTATTCTCTATAGCTCATGAGAAAGTTTAGAAAGAAAAGCATAATATCTCATGGTATGATTTCTAACAAGAAAGACTTGGAGGCTAAAGAGATAATTCTGGTATGCAGGTTTAATTATTCACTGTTTGCAAATATTCACTTGTTTATTTTGGTTCTCCATCAGTGAAGGATTATAATTTTGTGATTTATGGCACCTTCTTACCTTTTAATAAAAATGGATGAATTTACTGCATGAACTAAATTCGTGTTTGGAATCTACACATGTCAAACACTTTGATTCCATTCATTCAATTGGAACTTCAAATAGTATTAATCACATTCTACTAACTGGTATTGATTGAAACTATCATGGATTTATAATGTGTCATCCCTTCTAACTCCAGAGTTTTTTTTTTAATTTGAAGGACAGATGTTGAGATTCAAACTGAGTGGTGCCAGTCCTCCTTTAAGTGATTCCCAATGGATTTCATGTTCATGGCACAAAATTTGCAAGTGAAAGCTCTTATATGGTTGGACAACAGGAATGAATTTAAATGGAAGAATTTTAAGGGTCAGTTAGCTGAGAATTTATATTATGATAATCATATGGAGAAGTTTGTTTAATATTAAAGGATTTTTATGTGGTATTCTAGTTTAAAATAAAAATATGAAATATTTATTGAATTAATGAACTATGGTATATATTAATATAATAAATATTATTAATAAAAGATAACTTAATTATTAATACTGATAAAAGGGAAGGGACATCATGTAAATAGTGCATTATTAAATATTATAATTATCACTTGTTAGTACTCATAATGCATTTTATTCTCCCAGTTGGTACACCTGCCATTCTGAGTACTTTTGCCTCTTCAGTTTGTATATTAAAGCCACGTAATAATCTATGTTAGTCATTCAGTCATGTCTGACTCTTTGCAACCTCTCGGACTGTAGCCAACCAGGCTCCTCTGTCCATGGAATTCTCAAGGCAAGAATACTGCAAAGGGCTTCCATGCTCTTCTCCAGGGCATCTTCTCAACCCAGGGATTGAACCTGGGTCTCCTGCATTGCTGGCAGATTCTTCACCAATTGAGCCACCAGGGAAGCCCCTAAGTAGATAATCTGTAAAGTCACATGGAAAAGACTGATTTTCAGCCACAGCTATGGAACTCCCTGGTTAACAGTTATGGTCTTCACATAAATACTGACTGATTTCTCATTTAGCAATGCTATTGCCATCAACTAGTCAGGCTGATATAAATTATTAATCGAAATCTCTTTTATTCCTTTATATCTCTTTTTCTTCAGTTATAGATTATCAGGTACCATTCTTGAAGGGGAAGAAGGAATACCATGATAGCATGTCTTTATTTCCATTCTTTATGATATGTTCACATCCAGGAAACCTCACTTATCTAACTACCTACCAGAATATCACTAACTTCTTGTCTTCAATTTCCATAACATTTCTAATATATTGTGCATTGATACTTTCCACCATTTGCTATATGCAAGGCACCATGGCCCACATATTAAATAATTATATTGTTTAATTTTTACAGAAACCCAGAAGATACCTGTTCTCATTTAACAAGGATAAGTAGCTTGCAGTAAGTAACAAAGCCAGGTTATATCTTTCACTTAGGAAATACTTACTAAATACTTATTTTATACAAAATACTGTGCTTGGTGCTAAAAAATTTGTTCACTACTACATACTAAAGTTCTACTTGTTTAATATTTTATTGTTAAACAGACTGAAATGTTAAGAGCCTTTAGTATAGGAATTTTGTCTTTTTTACCACTAAATATTCAATGCATAGGACCATGCCTTAAGTGAACAATACAAAGTGAACACTGCAAAGAAATAGAGGAAAGCAATAGAAAGGGAAAGACTACAGATCTCTTCAAGAAAATTGGATATGTCAAGGGAACGTTTCATGCAAGGATGGGCATGATAAAGGACAGAAATGGTAAGGACCTAAGAGAAGCAAAAGAGATCAAGAAGAGGTGGGAAGAATACACAGAAGCACTATACAACAAAAGGTCTTAATGACATAGATAACCACAGTGGTGTGGTTACTCACCTAGAGCCAGACATCCTGGAGTATGAAGTCACATAGGCCTTAGGAAGCATTTCTATGAACAAAGCTAATGGAGGTGATGGAATTCCAGCTGAGCTACTTCAAATTCTGAAAGATGATGCTTTAAAGTGCTGTACTTAACTCTGCAGTGGCCACAGGACTGGAAAAGGTCAGTTTTTATTCCAATCCCAAAGAAGGGCAATACCAAAGAATGTTCAAACTACCACACAATTGCTCTCATTTCACATGCTTGAAGGTCAAAATACTTCAAGTTAAACTTAGAAGTACATGAACTGGAACTTCCAGATGTACAAGCTGGATTTAGAAAAGGCAGAGGAACTGGAGATCAAATTCCCAACATCCAGTGGATCATAGAGAAAGCAAGGGAATTCCGGAAAAACATCTACTTCTGCTTCATTGACTACTCTGCAGCCTTTGACTGTGTGGATCACAAGAAACTGTGGAAAATTCTTAAAGAGATGGGAATACCAGCCTATCTTACCTGTCTCCTAAGAAATCTGTGTGCGGGTCAAGAAGCAACAGTTAGAATACGATATGGGACAAAAGACTGGTTCATAATTGGGAAAGGAGTACGTCAAGGCTGTATGTTGTCATGCTGCTTATTTAACTTATATGCACAGTACATCATGAGAAATGCCGGACTAGATGAAGCACAAACTGGAATCGAGACTGCCAGGAGAAATATCAATAACCTCAGATATGCAGATGATACCACTCCAATGGCAGAAAGTGAAGGGTAACTAAAGAGACTCTTGATGAGGATGAAAGAGGATAGTGAAAAAACAGGCTTAAAACAACATTCGAAAAATGAAGATCATGGCATCCAGTCCCATCACTTCAAGGCAAATAGAAGGGGGAAGAGTGGAAGCTTGACAGATTTTATTTTCTTGGGCTCCAAAATCACTGTGGACAGTGACTGCAGCCATATAATTAAAAGATGCTTGCTCCTTGGAAGCAAAGCTATGCCAAACCTAGACAGCGTATTAAAAAGCAGAGACATCATTTTGCCCACAAAAATCCAGATATTCAAAGCTATGGTTTTCCCAGTAATCCTGTAGAGATGTGAAATTTGGACCATAAAGAAGGCTGAGTGCCTTGATGCTTTTAAACTGTGGTGCTAAAGACTCTTGAGAGTCCCTTGGACAGCAAAGAGATCAAACCAGTCAATCCTAAAGGACTCTGAATCCTAATCAATCCTGTCAATCCAGTCAATCCTAATCAACCCTGAATAGTCATTGGAAGGACTGATGCTACAGCTGAAGCTCCAATACCTTATCACCTGATGTGAAGAGCCAACTCACTGGAAAAGACCCTGATACTGGGGGAAATTGAGGCAGGATTAGAAGGGGGCAGCAGAGGATGAGATGGTTGGGTCACCAATTCAATGGACATGAATTTGAGCAAACTCCAGAAAGCAGTGATGGACAGGGAAGCCTTGTGTGCTTCAGTCCATGGGGTCTCAAAGAAGTGGACATGATTAGTTACTGAACAACAACAAGAACAATGCCTGGCACTCATTAGCGCTCATTGAATAGTTACAGAATGAATGAATGAATGAATGAGCAGAAAAGTGTTCTCTTGGAATGGTTATAAATGAATCAGGGGTAAGAAGAAAACAGCATGTGTTGAAGCAATTCTTTACCTGGAATGCCAGCCCAATCCAAAAAGTAGAAATAATAATTACTTTATAATCTCCTCTCCATCTCATTATGTAATTTTATCACTTTGGCTTTCAGAAAGATTAAATTAACTTCAGATTCCTTCAAATTTTTCCAAACTGCTATAGATGGAAGGCAAAAATCATATAATGAGAGGGCTTTACAACTCCACAGCATTTGTGAATTACTGAAGTGTGATCTGTAAAGAGCTTTTACTTCATGTAAGGAAACCACACAGGACTGGGTCTCCAGGGAAGGTGGCAGGTGCAGGTTGGCTAAAATCATGGAACTTTTGTTAAGTTTCTGTACTTATCTGGAAACAGGTCATATTACATTGTTCAAGATAATGACACATTAAAGTGTCTTTGAATTGAAAAATAAAATATCAAAAACAAATGTTGCCAAGAAATTTAGACTGAGACACTTTATGATGTGAAAACAACCTTTGCAAAATCCCTAGATACTCATGTTCTGACTGGTCTTTGCTTGAAAAGCTGACAGCCTGATGGTGCTTTCCCTTAGCATAAACCTATTCTCAAGACTGAACTCTTTCAACATGTTTTTAAAAGTAAGCACATATAGATATAGATATACATATATATACATATACGTATATACATATATATATATATAGTGCACAAATCAGAGTTATGTGAAATGAGTAGTCTAAATTCCTAGGGTCTTTCTTCATTAAAAACAAAACAATTATTAAGGAGAGATTACGTGGTATAAAGTCATAGAGGCTACCAGTAGGCAAATTGATAAAGCAGAGTTACCACACTGAAATATTTATTCCTCAAATTTCAAAAGTATTTATACAAAACATTTTACATGCATGAATTTACATAAATATTTCAGTTACCACGTAGAAATGGTTATGTCAACTTTGTATCTTATAGAAGACAGTGATAATCAGTATGAAAGCAATATATAGAGAGACACGAACTTTAGCATCAAAGCCTTACACTGTTCGTCCGTCTCTCTGTTTAATGGGGTTAAGAACGCTGAATCTTTCTCAGAGAGGGAAGTTGTTCCAGAAATACATCTGCGATTCTTTTTTTTTAAATATAATAATCTATGAATTGCAGTAGTATGTAAATCTCTTATTTTCCTTAATGTGTTTGTTGCTTTCTACTATATATTTCAGTGTTAATGCTCAAAGTATAGGTTGTAACCTCACAGAGGTCAGATTTATATCTCTTGTGTCTGTCACATAGTAAAGACCTGATAAATATTTATAAGAGAATAAGTAAGATATATCAGTCTTTTCTGGTCTTCCTGAGCCCAGTGTTGACTCTTTTAAAACATAATTTTAGTATGAATTTTTATGTGTTCTAAGCTTATGATAGATGTTTGTCATATGCATTTGTTTCTGATTAATAGAACCCAAGGTTAACATAATCAGAGTGTGGTCATAGAATAATATATTATAGAAAATGGGATGATTTTTTTTAAGTAGGCTCAGATTATAACCATAATACAAGAGCCTCAGTATCCACAATTATGAGCAAAACTGAAGAGGTCTCTCATGGAAAGAGAAACTGGAAGTGAATTTAGCAGCCAGGCAGGCAGAAGAGGAATAATCTGGATGAGACTCAGGGCAGAGCCTGGTTGGCCCCCAAATGCTTCCCTTTCAATATTTAATATTGTCACTTAGATTGTTAAACTTCCCTCACTTATAGCAGTTTTATTATGTTACTAAGTACAATCTGGGAGGTTGATAGAGTCATATTTTCAAATCTTTCTGGAGCAGTCTTACAATATTTGTAGTATATCTTAAGGGACTTAATTGGTTTACCTTCTTTCCACTGTAATCAATGGAGGAAGCTTGAGGAAAGATTTGCAGGCCTCCTTTTACTTTCTCCTTTAAAAACTACACGTCTAGAAGTGAAGAATAGTTACATTTGAGTATTCTCATGTGAGACAGAAGAAAGTCTTAGTTATAAGCCTTCATCTTGCCATCATCTTAACACTTTTAAAAGAGATCATTGAGGAAATTTTAAAAATCTGTGTAGATGTACTTCTTCTATTGCTCAATTCTATAGAATATAACAGGAACCAGTTTATGTCAGGTGTAGCGAGACCGGGGTAGTAAAGGATTTGGGATGACATCAGTAACTGGCACCAGGGGCTGCTGAGGTTTCTGAGAGTGTCTGGTGCTGGATGCGTGAGTATCCACAGAGATGTGCTCAAAGGAGATCAGATAATAGTGTCACAGTTGGCTTGGGCTGAGTGTAGACGTGAAGACTAGAGGCATAGAGTTGGGTTGGATGTAGAAGAGCAGTGGGCACTGAAGGTGGGTTGCAGCAGGGGCAACAGACAAGAGTTCGTAGGGAAAGTTTTATAGGAGGAACCCACAACTGTGATTTGCTGTATTTCATTTTATTTTCCAAATGAGTTGCCTGTGAATGTGGAGATAAGGTGGGGCCACTGAATTTCTCCTCACTGAAATGTACATCTCTAGAGAAAGAGAAGCTATAATCTATTCTACTAGCTAATGGTGTTTAGAAAGCACAGATGGGGAAAGTGAATAGGTGCTTCAGATCTAAACACTGTAGATTCCCAACAAGCGATTTTAGCCTTGAAAATAACAGTTCTACAAGTTACCAGCTTTAAAATTTGAATACAAAGAAGGTTATTGGTTTATATATGCTTGAACTGACACACACACAGTCAAACACAAAAACATAAGCACATACACACAGCTCTTTAGAACTTAGATGAAACAACCCAAGACTTGGGTATGTCCAGCTAAATAAGCAACTCCCAGAATCAATCTTTTTAATCATTTCCTTTTACAGATGAACCCAAATTCTAAAATTATCTTCCTTATTTTTCTTTCCTTTTGAAAAGTCATGTTTCCTAAAGGAAGGAAGGTCAAGTTATAGTTTCCTGTTACCTTTTACTCACTTCATTTTCTACTTCCACTTTCTAGTATCTCCTGTGACCTCTCACCCACAGGTACTTCTTTTGCTTTGGCTTCAGAAGATATCCTTTTTCTCTGAAAGTGGTCAGAGTCCTGTACCCTTGTCCTATGTGGTCCTCTATTCAGCCTCAAGAGGTAAAGGATAACAGGGCTCCTGTAAAGTGGAGTTCTTCTGATTTGCACTCCTGATTGATTAAAACCTTGACCACTCTATATAACATTTATATGTCATACTGGCCACTGTCCTATGGTGATCAGCACAGGAACTGACCAGTAAAACACATGGATTGTTCACTGTACTTCGCCATGGAAACTTCTAAATGCTCAAGGAAACTGTCACAATTTGCCAAAGTGACCTAAGACTACAGTGGGTTATTTGTTATAAATGTAGATTTGGGGTTTTAAATTCTTTAGTATTGGGTTTTGACTAATGACATAGCTGTTGATGCTACATGAGATTTTATCCAAGGTTACCCTTTTATGCTAAAAATGTAAAATACAGTCTGCTTTAAGTCATATCTAAAAGCTGATACTCAATGGCACAACATGAAATGCTTATGTTTCATGACTGTGGGACAGGAACCAGACCCTCTTTGGTAGTGACTTCATTTTGTTCTTGAAATGAATTGTTAGTTGCTCTGTCATATTCTACTCTTTGCAACTCCAGGGACTGTAGCCTGCCAGGCTCCTCTGTCCGTGGAATTCTCTAGACAAGAATATTGGAGTAGGTTTCCCTTCCCTACCCAGGGATCGGATCCTGGTCTCCTGCATTTCAGGAAGATTCTTTACCATCTGAGCCACCAATGAAACCTCATTTTGTCCTCACAACTATTCAAAAACTGCTTTGGAAATTTCTTGTACCTCAGTTGCCCCCAGGCTCCCATTCCCATTGATCCCAATTTATCCTTTTTCCTCAACAAAAAATCTAGAGGTCTGTGTTACACATTAGCAAATCAGCAGTATTTTAAGATGATTTACAGAGAGATTAAAAGAAAACTGCACTTTTTAAACTCCATGACTGGAAACCCTTTTGAGCTTTAATTTAAAGTCCCCACTTCCTGAAATCTCATTGACATAAAACATCCAATACTTCAGTACTAACTGGTTTTTTTGGGAAGTGATTTTAATAGGTTCACATGTTTCTGCTAATCAGAAAACTATTTTCATAGGAAAAAAATAGCATAGAGACTTTCTCTTAAGGACAGATATTCTTTCCTCAAGAAGGTATAGATCTGTGACAACGGGGAGTCCAACAAGAAGTTCAAGGGCTGCTTTAAACAGACAGTATCTGTTGCTTTGACATGCAACAGTGAGGGCAACATAAATAATGTCATTCCTTTACGGTTCTACTAGAATTTTCCAGGAAAGATTATCAGAGTAAATTCAACCTTACAAAAACATTTGTGATTGTACAACTAATGGCAGACATTGGTAATTTTTGCTGGCAGTGAACTGACAAAGTTGCTGAAACCTTTATAAATATCATCTGGTACTTAAACAACACACACATGGATTTTATTTATGATGCTTTTCAATAACCCTGAACTTTGGGATCAGTTGGTTGTAGTGTAAAAGGCAGTAGTAGAGACCACCCAGGAAGAAGTGAAAAATAAATCTTAGAAATATATGGCATGTATACATGCATACACTGTTAAAGCTGCTCATGCTTTTAAGTATTAGCTTTACATATTATTGAGATTTAATGGCACCAAAATATTCTAAAGAAATAGACTTTGATTATTGTTTTGCTAAATTGCATATTTAATTTTAAAAAGACTTTCTGGTGGAAATTTAAGTAGTTCTATTTATAGGAAGTATTTAAATTACTGTATTTTCTTCATATAATTTAAATGTTATAAAATTACTAGAAAAAAATGGTTGAGAAATGCAGTCATTCATACTGCTACTAAATTTTGCGAAGCCTAATGTTGAAATCCTCCAGGAAAATCTGTAATTTCATTATCCCATGAAATCTAAGGAAATGAGGTGACAATATTGTTGATAAAATATATTCTCTTATTGTGCTATGCTCCCTCTCATAAGAATATTATTCAAAAACTAGATTAAGCTACTTATACAGCTGAACTTTTCTGTATTTTTTAATACAGAAACACCCCCAAACTAAACACAGGAAACAAAACTTTAAAACACCTGAATAGCAGAATTATCTTCTAAGAGTCTCCCACCTTCAGTTTAGACTATTACCGTTGAAAAGCAAACATAAATTGAAACACAACTTTCTGTCAATTTCCATCACAATCATTCTTGAAATATACAACCGTTTCTCTAAACTAATGGGATAAGTAATTTTTACCTGACATCCAAGGGGCCAGACATCTTAGTGACTGGTCTCAGGCCTCTAAGTGCCTGCAGACCCTGGAAGCAGATTAGCCTTCATAGGACAAACAGGCAAAAGCCTGCATGGAGCCATGGGGGTCCAGTGAAATCTTGAGAAATCAACCAGGAAGGGCTGGCTGAATGTGTGTGCCTGAAAGAGAATGAAATTCAAATCTATAGGAATGAGTCAGAGAACTGCTGCTCAAACATTATCAGAGGATTGAGGTAAAATGCTTTTTAGTTCTGATTTAGTAGGTCTAGGGAGGGTCTTGGGTAGCTGTCATGTTCAGTTCAGTCGCTCAGTCGTGTCCGATTCTTTGCGACCCCATGAATCACAGCACGCCAGGCCTCCCTGTCCATCACCATCTCCCGGAGTTCACTCAGACTCACGTCCATCGAGTCTGTGATGCCATCCAGCCATCTCATCCTCTGTCGTCCCCTTCTCCTCCTGCCCCCAATCCCTCCCAGCATCAGAGTCTTTTCCAGTGAGTCAACTCTTCGCATGAGGTGGCCAAAGTACTGGAGTTTCAGCTTTAGCATCATTCCTTCCAAAGAACACCCAGGACTGATCTCTTTTAGAATGGACTGGTTGGATCTCCTTGCAGTCCAAGGGACTCTCAAGAGTCTTCTCCAACACCACAGTCCAAAAGCATCAATTCTTTGGAGCTCAGCTTTCTTCACTGTCCAACTCTCACATCCATACATGATTACTGGAAAAACCACAGCCTTGACTAGACAGACCTTTTTTGGCAAAGTAATGTCTCTGCTTTTTAATATGCTATCTAGGTTGGTCATAACTTTTCTTCCAAGGTGATACCAATACTGATGGTCCACAGTTGGCTACATGTTCTGAGTAACTGGACTTAGTAAATTAAATGGTTGATCAAAGTAGGCATGTTAAAGATAGATCAATAGTACGTAAGACAGGGATCTCCATAAGGATAAAGTGGAAGTACATTGGAACCCAAGCACTTACACTGCTAATAAAAGAGATGCTAGCTGTGTTCCTTTGGGATTTTACTTCCTTAAAGATCAATGCACTTTCTTCCCTGGCCTTACCAGCTTCCATTCTTTCATCATGCTCTCACAATGTCTGTTTTTTCCTGCTTCTATGCTCTTAAAACTTCTTCTTTTTGAGCAGTATCTTCCCATCCCTTAATGTTATGTTAAATATCTTATATCATCTGGTCAATAAAAGAAAGCTGAACATAAAAGGTGAGTTGTGTTGTATTCAGTAAAAGACATTTAAACATAGCAAGACTGATCAGAAACACTGAGGAACACAGAGCCTGGAGATGTATCCAGAGAACAGACCTAGACTCAAGGTATGAAAGAAATTCTAGTTCAGTTTTCTCTGAAAATCATCTTCAGTACTACCATGAATATATATACTGCCCATTGAGTTTTGAACTTAATGCTCTTTTTCTTTAGGGACAGTATAAAATACTTTTTGTACAGTCCTTATTCTTTTTCGCCATCTAGCTTGTCTAATATATACAGCAGTCTTTTCTAGACACCAGCTCAAATGGTATCGTGAAGTTCATATGAATAGAATAATTCTGCTTCAAGCCTACAATCATTATTTGATCTCTTTATGCTTCATTTTATCAGTTTCCAAGATATAGCTGAAAGATGATAAGACTTCAAACAAAAAGCAATTATTTAAAAAAGAATTACCAAGTAATCGAAGCCAATCATTATTCACACTTTTGAAATTTTTATCCCTTCCAACCAGACCTTGATGTCCATCAGATTTTGCTGAGACCTTCATACTAGTGAACATCTGGATCATGTCATAGTTTGATCTTATTTTGTCTAACAGTTTCTTTGTGATTTGCCTCCCACAACACATATGGTTTATTTCTTGTGTTTATCCTTATTTTGGCAGGGTTTTGAGATGTCATGTCTCTTTTCATCTTTACCTTTTAAAGGGAGTGATTTTGCATAAATTATTATCTTTCTAGGTGTGAATTATGGTAGTGGTCTTTTTCATGGGTTCTTTAGAGACTATGAGCAAATGCCTGTTCTTATATTTTATTCCTGTAAATTATATCTTACTGCAAGAAATATAATTTTTTATATTTTTCAACTCTAATTCTATTTTTGAAAGTTCTTTACCAGAATTTGCAGCTGCTCAGAAGGTCTCAAGATTTCATACCCAAAAGCATACAATACAATGTGATTTATTTGAGACTGTATAAAAAAGGATTATTTTGTTTTCTGGAAGATAGAAATTATGTATAGAGAAATGTCTTCTTTCCAGGCTTGAAAATGTTAACTCTGGAAACTATACACATGCAAGTGATTACTTAGTACAGAACAACTGGGTAAGTCACTTTTAGAGACACATCCTTTGGGATGATGATGGCAGACAGACAGTAGCCCTAAAAATTACAAATTGACCTAGATGGAAATTAAGAAAAATCTGCTGGTATCTTCATTTAATGAGGCTTTACAAGAGGATACATGTCAAACACCTAAGTTATTTATCTTTTATTGGGAATATTTATAATTTCTTTTGAGAATTCTTATGGGAAAAGGCAAGTAGAAAAGTACTCAGATGAATAGCATAAATGAAGGAAATTATTTTCATTATACTTATTGATTTAGAATGGTAAAGAGAGGAATTGTAGGTACAAGAGACTGAGAAGACATGGAGGGGTGAATGACTAAAGAGGGTGGCAATAGACATAATTAAGAACCTTTTGTTTATTCATTTTTTAAAAAGGAAAAACATTTTTTCACCATTATCAGAAACAGTAGAGAAAAAAGCCCTTTGATTGCTTTGTCTACCTTGCTTTATGAAAAAGGTGTTCTCTGCTTCCTTAGTTGATCCAGATCCTGTCCTCTCCTTCATTTTCTAAAATTTCTTGACATACTTTTTCCTTTTCTGTACAGCATTTTTAAAAATAATATTTACAATAACTACTTATTTTTCTAGAAACATAATCAGGAATTTTATTTAATTATTTAACCACTGTGTGCCAGTTTCTTTATTGATTAAATAGGTACTAAATAACAAGGTTTGTGGAGCTGTTGTATTAATTAAATAAAGCAATACAAATAAAGTACTTCTTTAAAAAAAAACCAGTATGTTATAAACAGTATCACTACCACCAGTGCTACTGTAACTATGATGATTTAATACTAGTATACCCCATCTATGGTATTTGACATGTTGTCTTCTGGTGTTTGGCATTTGATTTTATGAGTTTCTCAAAATGAGAGACACATTTTTCCTCTTCCATGACACCCACGTATAACATATTGTGCCTGTTACTTAGGATGCACTCAATACATGCAAAATAAATGGTCCGAGGCCTGGATCTTCCTTTTCTGGAAACTGTGCTCTACTTTCCTTGTTCTAACCACAGCTCATGTCCTTATTCTCATTTTTGTTTTACATTCCATTGAAGTCTTCCTGCTCTCTGGTTGATGACTGAAGGTGGATTGGAGAAATAGGTCAATTAACTGTGCAATCAAGACGTTACATGGATCATCAGTGAGGGTACTGACTTTTTTTTTTTTAAATTTTCAATTGGGGTATAGTTGCTTTACAATGTTGTATTTGTTTCTGCTGTACAGCAAAGGGAAACAGCTGGATGTATATATACATCTCTTCATTTTTTTTGGATTTCCTTCCCATTTAGGTCACCACAGAGCATTAGGTAGAGTTCCCTGTGCTATACAGTTCTCATTAGTTATCTATTTCACACGTATTAGTGTATATATGTCAATCACAGTCTCACAATTCATCACACACCCTTCCCCTATTTGGTGTGCATATATTTGTTTTCTACATCTGTGTCTCTATTTCTGCCTTGTAAACAGGTTCATCTGTACCAGTTTTCCTGGTTCCAGTTATATGTGGTAATATGTTTTTCTCTGACTTACTTCAGTCTGTGTGACGGTCTCTAGGTCCATCCATGTCTCTACAAATGACCCAGTTTTGTCCCTTTTTATGGCTGAGTAATATTCCATTGTTCTTATGTACCACATCTTCTTTAGAGGATACTGAATTTTTTAAGCTGGATTGCTAACTGATAGGAAAGATGTGCCAGAAACTGCAGAAGATGGAAGAGAATCAGGGAAATTAGTATTTAATTTTCAAAGGGTTAAACAATGAGAAGATGGCAAGATCTTCAAAACACAATGAGGTTTTGCTTTGTTTTGAAGTTTTGATTTCAGCATAAATTTTGGAAGTGTGTGAGGCAATAAGAATGCTTTTATTCACTGAAGGATAATTTTTCCTGAGAACACAGTCTCATAATAATATAGAAGTACTGTTTTAAAACATTACTATTTGACCCAGTTTTCAAAACACTCAACTGTGAGATACCATATGGTACAACAGAAGTGACGCAATAATGCAAGTGGAGATGAATGACATCCACATGGAATTGACAAATTTAATCTACATTTAATACTGAATCTTGGATTTTGAAATAATCTTCAAAATGGTTCAGACAACCTAGTGAATACTAAGAACAAATCTGACATTCTGGGGTACCATATTTAATTGGAAGTTAACATATCTTGATGCATATTTCCTAAGGAAGTTGGTGTCTGCTAGAGTTCATTTCCATTGAGACACTCATTTATGGGTGGGACTGGAGAATTTTAAAACCAAGTGACATACTGAAGAATTTAGGATTTCAACAAAATTTATCATTCATACAATTGAGGATTCTTGCAATTTTCTATCATACTTCTTTAATGTTTGAAAGTTATATTATCTAGGCACATATATCAAGTAAAAACATAATTTATTTAAAAAACTATAGATATTTAAGTTGAATGCATATACATAGAATGTTTGTAATTACTATTGTTGAAGAATGGGAATCTGTATAGAATTTCTTTTGGCATTTATTGACATAAGGCACTGATAATTATGACATATTTGAAAGTAGCAATTCAATAAGAAGTATAAAGTTTTCTCACTATGTATTTTTATGAAAATACTGTATATTTTTAAAATTTGCTCATGGAATGGTATCCTTGATATGTTAAATTGTGTAAGGATATTATTTCACACAAAAGTATACACTTCAAATTGTTATTAAAAATTAAGGTATTTTCTAACAAAACAATTTTCATTTATAAACACAGACTTTAAGAATGCATTTATTATTCCAAAATATTTTATTATTTCTGTCACATAGTTAAATATGTGAAAAAGCTCATTAGTATAAAAGTTTTCTCTTTTTGCTTCAATTGCTTAAGGACAGGTCATGAAGTAACCAATATTTTTTCTTCAAATTTTTTTCTTTGAGAAAGTATAGACATTAAGTATTTTATAATTGAAGACTGATGAAATTTTCATTGGACCTTTCATCTTTCATGTTAATATCTTATCAAGTACCCAAGTCAATAAGTTGTTTCCTGGAATATACATTATTTTTGGATGACTGAAACAAAATAATACTTTTGCAGTGGCAATTTATTAAAAGTTTAATAGACTTTTTTTTTTTAACCTATATGTTAAAATGTGGTGATAGAAGTTTCTCTTCTAATTAGATAAAATAACAAGATTGTAATCTGGGGTTTTAAAGGTTAATGTTTCCACATTAGACCTAAATTATTGATTAATAAGTCTAAATTTAAGATCTAAGACAAATCACTTATTACTTTTCTTTCCTACAAAGTTACAATAATAAAATTGTCCTACTTCATATAAAGAGGGTCAAACGAGATCACAAAAATACATGATTATAAACTGATATAAAAAATGTAATATTGCTATTGTCAAGAAGTAGCTTTACTAAGGCTTTATTATTGCTTTTATACTTTGCTTATATTGATTTTATTTAATATTATAATATTAAATACAACATAATGCAATATATCATAAAATTTCTTCTTAGGTTTAGTATGTACTGGTATCAGATAATTTTATAAAAATATATAAGCATTTCCTTTAAAGAAGTTCAAGAATATTACTTCTCAATAGTGAATACAGAGCCACCTGATATTACACAGTTTTAATAAACACTGTCTAATATCTAAGAGGAGATTAGAAAGAGACCAGTATAGGAATAATTGTAAGTTACATTCCAATCTCCAAAAGGACTAGGATATCTTATTTTTATGAATGGATTATGGATTTTGTAATCTAGAGTATGTGATTTTGGTTTTTTTAATTTTAAACTTATGAAGAAATTAAAGGAGAAGTCTTAATAATGGCATGTTTCTAAAGTTAGTGACTATAGATTAGGTCAAAATATAAAAATCTTGGGATGAGAATTTACTTATGCTTTTCTGAGTGAACAGGTTTTATAATGTTAAGAATTCAATATACTTTTTAGCAGTACACTTTTTCCTATGGATGCCAGATTTTATTTATCATGCTGTACACTATTCACTAGGTAATAAATTTAAACTGCTTCTCGAACCAAATATAGTAAAAGTTAATTTCAACAAACATATACTTAGAATCAAAAGTAATACAAAGAAGAAAATGAACATTTTTTTCTGAAATTGGTACATGCCAGCAATACAGTATAGATGAATCATTTTTAGTCAGTATCTAAATTCAAGTAGAATTTATTAAATGGTACATGGAGATATGTATTAATTTCTTGATATTTACCAGCAATTTAATTCAAATAAGAATATTTGAGGACTAACAAAATTAATTCTTTATTCTGAAATTCAAAGGTGCAAACCCACTAAAAATTGAAGTGTAGTAAATAAATTGTAAAGTGGAAAAGCTATTTGATTTTCAGACACAAAACTTTGCTGAAAATGTTTAAGCCTCTCTGGACTTAGTTAGCAACCAAACAATCGAAACTTTAAGAATTGGGCTACACAAATAACATGGATTTTTTTTTAACATATTTACTTGAGATCTAATGCTTCAATGAGGTTTACAGAGAAAATGGAAGTTAAAACTTCAAAATCACCCAAACTGTAATGATTTGAACACATTTATGAAACATTTTGCTTAGGTACTGTATAAGTAAATACTGCGGATACAAGTATAATGTTTAGGTTAAGAGAAATAAAATATATTTTTTTGTAATAGGAGAGAAAATTTGACATTATAATGGTGATGTGGAGTTGACAGACTCAAGATGTGGCTCTCACTTTTTAAAAAAAGTTTTTCATTTAAGAACAGAAAATAGAAATCTTTGCCTGTCAACTGTGTGTGCTAACTTCACTTGTGTTATTGTTTAGCTGTGAAGGACTCCATCTAGGGCATCCGCTGAACAAACACATGCTGCTTATTTCAATGCTATCTTCGGTGAAGTCGTGTTTGTGAGTCACCTTGCTAGGCAATGTTGGAACCCATGACATGGCTGTCTAGTACTAGATGGGTGAGATAATGCTGAAGGTACGTAAAATACAAGAGGAGTGGGGCTAACCTGATGAAGCCATCTTCTCTCAGCTATTCATTTGTGGAATTCCAAATTCCAGCTGACCTGTGGTCACTTGAACGAGCAAAGAGATTATGGCATCAAGATTAATTTGAAAGTGATTGTAGGAATACTGCCCAGTGCTGTGATTCCAGCTGAGTAAATATCAAAGAGGTTAACATTTAGAGGAAAGACAGGGAGAGCAAAGGGTGCAAAGGGTATAAAGAAGCAGAATGAATGACATTATGTACCAGTGATGAGAACATGGGCTGTAAATAGAGTGCAATAAATCAAAATACAGTAAAAACCAAACAAATGCACCATTTTGACTCACAAGAGAGGGGACATTTAACTTTTCATTATGAAGTCCATGCTCTTCTCATTTGGGATGCTTGTTCTCAAAAGTATTTTCATACCTTTCTTCCTTTCTCCTTATTCTGTCTTCCCAGAATGCCTTCTTTTACTCCATTTGGACAAATCTGTCATACTTCATTACACAGTGTATGGGTCACTTCTTTTCTAAAGCTTTCTATGATATCTCCCCCTATTCTTGATTCCTCTTTGATTTCACAGCATTTTTTAATTGAAGTATAGTTGATTTACAATATTGCCTTAGTTTTCAGATGTACAGTAAACTGATTCAGTTTTATATATTTCAGATTCTTTTCCATTATACATTATTAACATAGTTTTCAGTGCTATACAGTAAATCCTTGTTGCTTTTCTATTTTTGTATAGTGTGTATCTGTTAATCCCATACTCCAAATTTATCTTTCTGTCCCTCTCCCTTTACCCTTTAGTAACCATAAGTTTGTTTTCTATGTCTGTGAATCTGTTTCTGGTTTGTAAATAAATTCATTTGTATTATGAGAGTCCACATATAAGTCATACAACATTTCTCTTTCTGCTTTACTTAGTATGATAATCTCTAGGTCCATCCATGTTACTGTAAATGGTATTATTTTTTCTCTTTTTATGGCTGAGTAGTATTGCATTATGTATATATATGCTATATCTTCTTAAACCAATCATCTGTTGATAGGCACTTGGGCTGGTTCCATGTCCTTGCTATTGCAGATAGTGCTGTTATGAACACTGAGGTGCATGGATCTTTTTGAATTAGAGTTTTCAATGACAAAGGAGTTGGATTGCTGCATCATATGGTAATGCTATTTTCAGTTTCCTTAAGGAATTTCCATATGTTTTCCACAGTGGCTGTAGCAATTGTCACTTGCACCAACAGTGTAGGAGGGTTCTCTTTCCCCCACATGCTCTCTAGTATTTATTATTTGTAGATTTTTTGATGACAGCCATTCAGACCAGTATGAGGTGGTACCTCATTGTGGTTTTGATTTGTATTTCTCTAATAATTAATGATGTTGAGCATCTTTTCATGTAACTGTTGGCTATCTGTATCCTTTCAGGAAATGTCTATTTAGAACTTCTGCCTATTGACTGGTTGTATGAGCTATATTCATATTTTGGCTATCAACCCCTTCTTAGTTATACTGTTTGCAAACATTTTCTTCCATTCCAATTTTTTTTTTTTTTCATTTTGCTGATGGTCCTCTTTGCTGTGCAAAAGCTATCAAATTTGGTTCAGTCCCATTTATTTATTTTTGCTTTTAATTCTTTTGCATTGATCTAAGCAAATATTGCTATGATATATGTCACAAAATGTTCTGCCTATGTTCTCTGAAGTTTTTTGGTGTTGTGCCTTATATTTAGGCCTTCACATTCTGAGTTTATTTTTGGATATGTTATGAGGGAGTGTTCTAGAAAAACAAATAAAAGGCATCCAAATTGGAAAGGAAGAGATTCAAGTTTTCATTATATGCAGTTGAATGGCACACGATATAGTAAATCCTAAAGACTATGCAAAAACTTAGAAATAATAAATGAATTTAGCAAGGTAGTAGGATACAAGATTAATTTACAGAAATCTGCTGCATTTTTTTACACTTACAATTAAATATCAGAAAGAAAAAGTAAAACAATCCCATTTAAAATTCAGGTCAAAAATAAATAAATAAAATACCTAGGAATAAACCTAAACTAAGTAGGTGAAAGACCCATATATTGAGAACTCTAAAAACACTCATAAAAGAAACTGAAACAAACAAATGGTGATTCAAACAAATGGAAAGATATCCCATGTTCTTGGAAGAATTCATATTGTTAAAATGAGCATACTACCCAAAGCAATCTACAGATTTAATGCAATCCCTATCAAACTATCCATGATATATTTTAGAGAACTACAACAAATAATCCTAAGACTTATATAGAACCATAAAAGACCTAGAATTGCAAAAGCATTCCTGAGGGGGATTAAAAAAAAAAAAAAAAAGCTGGAGGCATAACTGTCCCAGACTTCAGACAATACTACAAAGCTACAGTAATCAAAACAGCATGATATTGGCACAAAAACTGATATATATATCAATGGAACAGAATAGAAAGTCCAGTAATGAATCTATACACCTATGGTCAAGTAATCTTTGACAAAGGAAGCGAGAATATACAAAGGAGAAAAAAATCCTCTTCAGCAAGTGGTGCTGGGAAAACTGGACAGTCTGGAAATCCCCATAGCACTTTTATTTTGAGTTTGCTCTTGGCACTCATCACAGTGTAACCTGGTTTTTTCCTGCAACAATTTAAAGAGCTCCTTTCTTGTGCCAGTCATCATGCTAGGCACTGGGGACAGAAATAAATTAGATACAAACCTTGCCCTCAAGGAGCTCACCCACACTCTAGAAGAAGAGACTGAGCTGTAAACAAAGAAATTACACTTTTGTGATAAGTGTGATAGTGAAATTATATACAAGGCACAGATTTAGGGCAGAGAATGCCAAGTCATATTACAATCTATTTTCTTTATTTCATTGTGAGCTCTTGAGTCTATGCCTCATTCATGTTAGTATCCTCATTATCTACCAGTGCCTAGCACACGGCAGGTAGTAAGACTTCTAAGTAGAATTTAATACAATGGGTAGGAATCTGGTTCTAAAGAACAAAATGTCTAAAAGCCTGATTTGTTTATATTCAAAATTATTATTATTATTGGTTTAACTTGATTTGGTACCTCTGCCGTCGCATGTTTGAAATGAAAACCAAGCTGTCTTCTCTGGTCAGGTGGACTGTGAAAATGACCATATTATATGAGGCAACATTTCCATGGGTTCATTCTCTCTTTTATGTATAGGTCCTTTACTATTTTAATTTTAAAAAGTATGTTTCTTTAATTAATTAGTATATAAACTGTTAGAAGTAAAACTTAGAGGTTCTGCAGAGTTTTGAAAAATGCTTTCTTATTGATGGAAATATGTATTTTGCAAACATTAACATTGACTTTATAATTATTACAAAGTTAAAATACAAAGCATGGATGTCTTTGGCATTAGGCTCGTTTATCTCTAATACACTGTTATATTAATGTTGAATCCTATTTGTTAAGTGTGTATTTGAAGCCATGAAACTGGACAGATTTCCATTAAAGTGAAAGAAAATTGTGTTTAAAAATGAATTCTTAAAACAAAGATTTCAAAATGTTGTACTAATCACTCCATATTAATAAATTAATAAAACACTTATGACCTTTGGATAGGCAATTTCAATAACAATTTTCAGGCATCTTTGTAGATCCTGAATGAAACTGACTATGATAATGACACACTATAGAATTTCCTCCCCATATCTGCTTTGTAAGTATGGCATAAAATAATAATATTTAATTTAAAGGCATAACATTCACATTTATCACCAGAAGTATAGAGCTCAGCTTACAGATGACTACAATGAAGAGATATGCTAGCAACTTGACTCTGGTTCTCAACATTTTCTACTCTTACTTTCCTTCACACTATATGCTACATGGAATAGGAAAGACATCTGAATTCAAATATTTTGAAGAAATGTGTATTTAGCAACTGAATACATGCTAACAGGAGTAATTTACAGCAGCAGTTTCATTACATTTTTCTCTCCAGTTTTCTAGTTCCCATCTGAAATCCAATGATAAATACAGATATGGAACATATTTACTACCTGGCAAAAAACATGCTTATTGAATGGGCACACAGCTTCTTCCCTTAAATAGCACATGAGCCACTTTGTCACCTATGTGGGAAAATCTTGCATTTTAGGATGATGTTGAACACACTGAAATGGGGTACCTACAAAAAGTTGCATTTTACACTGTCCTTCCTCTTCTTTTCAAAATTATTTACATCTCTTTTCCCTAATGTGTAGGTAGCAAAAATATTAAACACATACCATTGAAAATCACTAAATAATACATAAAAAGTAGCATTAAGTGTGCATTTACATGCATTTATTTTACATTTGATTTCAAGTGGGTCATAATTTCTCTTCTGTTATGTACTTTTTCCTATTTTAAGATTTGTTGTCATAATCTGTTCAAGGTCACATGAGTCTCTTAAAAAACTTTCAACTCTGATGATACAAGCATGAGCCAAAGCCTATTAAAACTGAATAAACGGGATATTAATTATTTTTTGTGCAAATTGCCCCGTTCACACTGACAGAAGATTAAGACTGGAATAAGAGTTATTTATCTGTAAGTTGCATCTATAATTTTCTTCAAAAATACAGACCTGATCATTTATTAAGACATGCTGGTGGATTTGTTTGTTTCGTTTCTTTTAACTGAAATCTAGACTTTCTTTCTATGGGTATTTCATAGTGCTGAACAAAATGCATTCAGATATTAGAAGGCATCCCTAAAGTTACACAATCTCTATCCTTTCAAATCCTTTATTTTTGAGGACTAATAAGAAATAAGATAATTTTGTTATTGCCAATAAATGTGTTTCAGCTGCAAATTTAGAATAAAATGCAATACTGAATTGCAGTACAGTTAAGACACTCTATGAAAAATGTTAAAATGACCTATTTTGAAGCACTTTTTGTTCTTTGATTTATATCTCAAACACTTTTTTTTTTTTCTCAATAGGAGTCTGTTCTTCAAATAATTTAAAATTCAGCTACCATTTGAGGATGTACTTCTAAGAGTAACACTGTATTAATCAATGGAGCCTAAGATTGAATATAGGGTACTTCTAGGCTCCCATTTGAAACAAACGTCAAAAAGTATTTATTCAATATAATCATTAAAATTGAAACATGAGTTTTCATCTGTGAAATACTTCAGCTGATAAGAGGATTTGTTTGAAAATTCACTATAGTCTGAGGTGAGAAATTAATTCTGAGTTATTTAGAATCCCAAGACAGCTACAGTCAGAATTTCAATGCTGCTTTCATTAATTAGCAATAATGTTTCCTTTGCATATTTGTGCATGATGAAGGACCCAGAGAGGAATTCTTAGAAAGATGAGTGCAGCACTAAAGAAACTCCATCTCAATGCTGAAGGTTATTTACATCTTGAAGTCAATTATTCTTAAGGAATCATCTTAGGACAATGAAGCAGACAAGCCCTTAATTAATAAGTATCTCATTTTATAAGTTGTTGCAGAAGACAACAAGCTTTACATGTTTTAAGGCTGGGTTGTGTCCTGGAAAATAGTTTGTATAAAAGTCACTCCCACTGACTTGAAAGGAATCATGAGTTCTTTAGACAGATAATTGTCTTAAGGTGAGATAAGAAATAGCTGATAAAAATGTGAACAGAGCTGGGAAATTTGCTTTTAGGATGCTGTTCTGAATATCCTTGATATCCCTCTTCTCAAAAAAATTAAGTGACACAGATAAAAATCCTAATGGAGTCAAGAAAGAGTTTTTGTATCTCAAATATCAGACAGGGATTCAAGTGAAGAGTTAAGACATTTTCTACTAACATTAAATTAAACCAATGCTTACTATTTTTATGAAATATACAATCCTTTTTCTCCTTGTTGATTCATTAGGTACAACAAAATGCATTTGCAAATTTATTTCTATGTTTTTTTTTCTTTCCAGATAAATGCTCTGTTTTTCTAAGAATATTTATGCAGTTTCTAATTAATTTAGGTAATATTTGTAGAAAGGGAGGTGTTATTTTCTTAATTCCTCAGAGAAATAAAGCATACTTTATATCCAGATTTTAGGAATTAGTTGTTAATGATGTATATATGCTTTAGGACAATATTGGTTATTCTCGCAAAACTGAAAATGTTTTTAAAAAGCAGCACACAACTGGAGTTTTTTAAACACAAAAACTATATACCACAATACTGTAAGACAAAAACTTACTCTAGCTTAGAAAAGAGCTAATTTTTTTCTGCATATTTGTCATGGTACATTTAAATTATAGTTTTAATAAAATACATCTTTAGATCAAAGCTGGAAGAAAGACATCAGTAGTAGATCAGTGTATTCCATTTTTCTTCTGGATGATGAATGGTTTATGTTTGTTTGTTTTTTATTTCCACAGACCATTTCATTCAGTATCATTTTACTCCTCCAGTACACATAAACATGAGTGTTGGTAGCCAAAAGATATCCTTGAATCCAACAATGTTTTGGAATATTCCTCAGCTTAGTAAATCCATGCAGTTTATCTTAAACTTCTAGTTCAAGAAAATGGCTTTGCTGATGCCATTTTTATTCTTTAGATGGCACTATGGCAAATGACATTTTTATTTCTCAAGCAAAGAAAGTGAAACCTGTATAGTGAAATCTCATAGGAAACATTAAGTCACTAGAGTGAACATCTGTGTTCATCTGACCTCTATTAATAGGTGTTGGTATTCAGAAGAATGCCTGTTAGTAATATTACTCATGGACTTAATTTATAATTGGTGGAACTCAGTTGCATTTCCCACCATTGTAAACATCCGCATAATGCCATGAAAAAGTTCATGTATATTGCATTTTTTCCAGTTATTCTCTAGGCAAGTTTCTACTTGTTTGAGGTTTCTAGAGGTAATGCAGCTCAGACACTCCTGGGTGCCCTCTCAAATTCGTGGGTCCTCCTGTTTCTGCCTTTCTTATTTTCCTGTAAGTGCTTCCATTTGTTACTGTTCCCTTGGGTATGTCCTGGCCTTTGCCTACGCTGTTTTCGGTCCCTTTTCCAAACTTGTTCACAGAACTCATCCATTGTGTTCAGGTTGGGATGGTTGATGAGCTGCATGAAGTCTCTGTACCAGACCTTCTGGCTAGGCGTCATGCTGTTGGACGTTTCTTTGGTCTTAGACCCATCTCCATCATCATCTTTATGAAGAAGTTCTTCCAAATGCTCTGTGTCGATGACTTCTAGGGTCACTTTAAGAAGAGTTTGCATGAAGCCGTGTTCCACCGCATGACAGAGGTAATTGCCTGAATCCTTCCGCTGCAGACTACGCAGTAGAAGGCCTTGTTCTGTTCTGATGATATGATCATCCACTCTGATCTAGCAAAAGAAAACAAGCAGTGAAATCATATATATTTACAAGAAATATAAGCTCCAAAACTGTGTCTCAGTAAAAATTTGTATTGTATACTGAGGCACATTTTAACAGTAAAATTTCTAGTTTAAGAGAAATGATATAATTTCCCCTTTAGAAAAAAGAGTTATAAATTTCTCCTGTCTAAGACATATTGCAAAATACTGGTTGTCTATTGTCTTAATAAAATTTCTCATAATAATTTAAAATAATTAAGATAAGAGGATGAAAGGACAAAGATAGATTCTATTTTAAAACTTTGAAATAAAGTATATATAGGAGAAAGTGAGTATTGGAATTGGAAATATAGAAACATAATACTAGAAAACAGTGCAGCATTAGAATGAATTTATAATAAAGTTTGAAAAAATGAAATAAATTCAGTAGTTGAGCAAGCAGAAAAATTATGGGATTACATGCTTACTTATTTATTCAATTTCCTGTCTTAGATGCTACATGAAGACATGTTATTTAATATGTCTAACTGCACTTTTACTCTGAATGAAGTTTACAAAAGAGATCTCTGAAAGCCTAAGCTGGTAACATGTAAAATCAACTTTAACATGTATATGACATGATTACATGTTTAAAGACTGCTTCAACTGTCAAAAGAGATGATGGGGTATTTTCACTTCTACATTTGGATTACGTAAAATTATCTGCAAAATGTACATTCATAAATCATGTACATTGTATGGTTACCCTTATTTAAAGCTTTAAAAAAAGTTTAAAAGTCTCAGAGTATTCACTGAGATTTTCTGCGTATAATTTTTTAATTTTACAGAGGAATTAATGGATTCATTGAGGAGGAATATTTGTATGAACTACGTGCATAATTCACATCAGAGTTCAATACTGGAACCTAAGATCTTTCCTCCTGAATCTGCTACTCCTTTCTCTTAACTGCCTCTTCCCATTTGAGGAAGAAGTTAATGAAGAAAGGGAAACATGTTTGGATAACAGAATCAATTGAACAAAAGTTAAAATTAGTTAGGAGGGTTTTTCTTTTTCTTGTATACAAATGAATATAACATAATAGATAACTCCAGGCAGAAAAAAAAAATCTCTAAAATGTACTGCCAGCCCTGCCCCCCCAACCCCCCGCCGCAAACAGCTTCTAGGTCAAAATTCTTACAGTTCAACTTTGTTCCTTTAATTCCTAGCACAAAGCCTGCCATAAAATCATCTTCAGTTAATACTTATTTAATGAATAGGTACTGGTAGATTAAGAAAAGAATGACTATTCACAGTACTTCTTTTTCCCCTCTTAAGTCAACCACACTGGGGTCCCTTAACAGCATGTGTTAGATGATAGAGTGAGTCCAGTTTCTTTCCTATACCTCTTCTTTTCGCTCTTCGTTTCGCCTCTGGAATTGCCAATAGACCAGAGCTCGCTGTGACTTCGGACTGCATTCCAGGAACGTGCTACTATTTTCTACCCCATAGATGATTCTTTCTTCGAAGCTGTGGCCATGGTGATTATCTGGCCGGTGATGAGGAAATGAAATGAGAAAATGTTAGAGAAGTAAACTCAACTTTCCAGAGCATTTATTTGGAAATTCAGGAGATGGACTTGTTGCCGAGTTGGAAATCTTTTCCAATTTTATTGAGGATGGCAGAAATGTCAGTGTTTCAGAACTCAAGTGTCTACCTAAACAGACTAGTTATTTTGTTATGGGTTATATAAGGCGTATACAGAAATTTGTCTACCAGAAAATAGCATTACGTTAACAAAATCAGTCATACATCTTTATATGCCATGATAATACTTTCCAAGAAATTTTTTTCATTGTAAAACTATGCTCTAATTGTGCCAGTTTATATTGCACTATTTTCCAGCAGAAAAAGTAATTTGATTGTGTTTTTGAAAACACAAGTTTTTCTTTGAGAACTTAATTTTGCCGCTTTCTTTTTCATCTTTAAAATTAAATTCGCCAACCAATAATATTTATCTTGTATTTTACAGAAGTTACGAGTTCAGGAAGTTTATATTCCCTACCAATAACCCTTAAATAATCCACAAGTTTGTTCTGAAGATCAATTGATGTGAAATGTTTGGGATGGCTCAGAAGAAAGGTGCACAATTATAATGCAATGTGGTTTCAATTGTCTTTATTTTAAAATGACACATCTTTTATTATTTTCAAGAATTAGGCTAAAGAATATGGCAAGAGTATATAATAAAATACAGCAATAAGAAAGCCTGTTTCCTGATTAAGTTTCTATTATTTTACCCTTTATGTAACCTCCTTCAATGTGGTAAATGAAACACAGTTAAGATCAAAACTACGACACAGGGAGTTTAGGTAAAACTCATTTAGAGAAAAAAAACTCCTTATTATCTTGTATAATCCTGTTTCCATTATGACATCCTGTACAATCTGGAACTTATTAAATTCATTTAGAAAATAATAAATATATTTTCACATGCACAGAAGACTGACAGTGTAGACATGAAAAATTTTTGCTTACTCTTTCAAACTCAGCTAGATTTTTAATTAAAAAAGTTTGCCCCTTTTTTGCATTACTTTGACAGTTTTACTCTCATTATAACTATCTGAGTACTTTTGTCTGTCAGAGACAGTATGATCTGCTCTAAGTTTAAAGCTTTCCAAAATCCTGTTTCCACCCAATCCCTGTACACAGCCTATGGCCATCATCTCCTGTTCTCACCCTGCCTATGGTTGACCTTCTGACTGCATTTGCTGTCTCCAGGGATGTCCATCCCAGTGTCCTTCCCTTTATTGTTTTAGGTATGAAACAAAATGCTTCTAATTGGGAAGTATCTGTCCCTTCTTATTTAAAAGATCAAGTCCCTGGAAATAATAATTAAAAAAAAAAAAAACATGAAATGACTGAAATGTAATGAAATAACATTTAACTGATTTCAAGTCACATTTATTTCATGTTGGAGATATGTGTATCTATCAGTGTATACTTTGACTATGGCAGTGTTGTTCTTTGCCCCCTGAAATTATTAGCATATTTTTATTGAAAAAACATGATACGTGCTGCTGTGCTAGTTTGCAAGACACCTACTTCTTTGGATAGAGATAAATTGAATCTATTGTCCAACATGAGCTGGATGATCTGTGATGCAGGAGCTACCATGAATAATTAGAATGCCTTGTCACAGAGGTCATGAGAGTTTACACAGAATGCATTTTTCCTGCTAACTGTTGTACAGTTTAAACTTGTTTGATATTTAAATTATTTTCCTTATATTATGCTTATTTATAAATTACTTATTATAGGAAAGGTAGATATCTGCAACATACAACAACATGGATGAAACATGAGAACATGCTAAATGAAATAAGTCAGTCACAGAAAAACATAAACTGCAAGATCTCACTTAGATGAGGTATCTAAAGTAGTAAAAAATCCTAGAAGCAGATAGAAGAATGATGGTTGCCAGGGGTTGGGGGGAGGGAAATGAGGAATTGCTAGACAACGGGTATAAAATGTTAGTTATGCCAAATAAATGAGATCTGCTACATAACAGTATACCTATACTGAACAATACTGTATTGTACACTTTAAATTTGTTAAGACAGTGGATCTCATGTTAGTGTTCTTACTCCAGTCAAACTAAAAAAAAAAAAAAAAATTAAAAAGAATTTTTTTAATTAAAAAAATAAATCCTTTTAGGAAGACATTTTTCATTCAATCTCTAAACATTAATGAATCATAAAATATACAACAGCATGATAAAACAGAAAAAAAAATCAGCTGGATTTAAAAACAAACAACATGGTGATCCACCAGTATCTTCTCTCTTACCAGCCATGCTTACCAGGTCTTTTTCTTGAAGAAATTTATAATACTTGACTTGTCTCTCATCTAATCTGTCTAAATTAATATAGATAACTATAGAAATCTAAGGTATAAATAAATTATTGCTCTCAAACATAGAAATCTGTTTAAATCCTTCAGTACATTTGTGGGCATTCAGCTAAGAAAATCAATGTAACTTGTACGATAAGAAATAATAGAGCTTAATATAAATGAAACATCTATTAGGCATATTTTCAAAAAGTCAGTTTGTCTTCTGAATTAATTTAATCATTCTTTCCGATCCATAAAGTGAAATGAAGTGAAGTCGCTCAGCCGTGTCTGACTCTTTGAGACCCCACAGACTGTAGCCTACCAGGCTTCTCAGTCCATGGGATTTTCCAGGCAAGAGTACTGGAGTGGGTTGCCATTTCTTTCTCCAGGGGATCTTCCCAACCCAAGGATCAAACCCGGGTCTCCCGCATTGGAGGCAGATGCTTTACCCACTGAGCCACCAGGGAAGCCCATGTTCTGTTAACTTCACTTAGTCCTAGCAAACCTACTTAGTCTTTATGTTCTCTCCAAAATCTCTTCTGGTGACAGCAAATATTTCCCAATGTACAGTAAAGAAAAGAATTCTCTTAAAAGTTTCCTGATTTTTTTTTTTAATTCACCTGTTACTTGTCTATGAAAAGAAAGTCAAAGTGTAGTCACTCAGTCCTGTCTGACTCTGCAACCCCATGAACTGGTAGCCCTCCAGGTTCCTCTGTCAGTGGAATTCTCTAGGCAAGAGTACTGGAGTAGATTGCCAATCTGTTCTCCAGGGGATCTTCCTGACTCAGGGATCAAACCTGGGTCTCCCTCCTGGTAGGCAGATTCTTTACCATCTGAGCCACAAGGGAAGTCTGTTATTTGTCAATAGTAGAATCTAATGTGTTATTTGATTTAGCCAAGGGTTTATACAAAGTGATTTACGGTTTAATATAGGAATAGACCATGGGTTTCTTCAAAAAATATAACAACCTTCAGGCACTTTCCCACCTGAATAAGCTAAGAACCACAACTGGTGAAACTGGTTCATTGGCTTGAGGCCTTTAATAACTACTCTTGCCAGTACCTTAAGGTTTCATTTCCCACTAAGTTGGCTCTTTCTTTCTCTCCTCTGTCAAAATTAAAAGCAAAAGAAAATCCAGTTAGTAAGCAGTAAAGCTAAAAGTCCTGTCATCTTAACTATCAGTCACAGCCATATTCAAAGGTACTTCTGAGTATGCAGATGACAGTAGTACCTCCTATTCCATGTTTCTAAAGTCCTGTTGCCAATCGCCAAACACTAAACAGACAAAATTTCCACTGGATACATTTGTTTCTGTTAATTCCTCTGCAGTAGAATGTTTCTATCACCAGCAACTTTTAATTGTGGATCACAACTTTCATTTAAAGTGGCCTCAGATAAGTATTCCTATATTTGGGTACTTACATGTCACGACCCATAAACATTTTTTTCTGTTAATCTCACCACACCTGACACGTTACAAATAGATACTCAATAAATCTGTTTTTTTAAATTTTAATTTATTTTTTATATAATTTTACAAGTTACACTCCATTAACAATTATTACAAAACATTGGCTATATTCCCCGTGTTGTTCAATGTATCCTTATAGCCGAACTTATACCAAATAGACTACTGGAAGGCACTCAGTAAATACCCACTCCCTTTTCTGACCCTTCTACCCCAACTACTTGAGTAAATTTTGTACAACACAGGAAACATCATGGGTCTAATAGCTATATGATTTTTTCTCTCTCATTTTCCCCTCCTTTCTTCCCCATGCCCCTTTACCCTTATTGCTGTCTCTCTTTCCCTCTCCTTCTCTTCAAGAGTAATTACAAACAGGGACAACATTCTGATCCTTGACTTCTAAACTTACTAAGTGTTCAATATTTTAGATGCCAGAACTCAAAATACTTTATTGAGAATCTATAATAAGACAAATTAAGAACTCCTTCCCAACATCAATCCTGCTCTCTCATCCCCATTAAAGAAGGTATTTCCTCTTTTATGCTTTCAAAAATCCTCTTTTTACATTTACTTTTAGAACACATGTAGTCTTAATTGCTACAATTATTTATCAGTCTAGTTATCTCCTTCCATTTTTTTTGTTTTCCACAATTCTGCCACAAGGGTGTCATAAACCCTTAAATGATGTTTGCTAAAAGGCAAAACAAGGTAATGATTTACTCTGCATTTAAAAGCTGAAATCTCATGTAACTTTGACATCCTCAAGACACAGAGTTATCATACTTATATAAATCATTAAGAGTTCAATCAATTAAAATGGCATAGGGTGTATACCCTCAATATGACAGAATAAATGATTGAACTGTAAACATTTCAACTCTTCTAGATTTGTTAAGTTTTATAATGTCACATGAGTTGGTTTGAGATGTGGTAGGAGAAGATGATGATTAGTCAAGTGTATTCGAAAACAAAAAATCCAAATATGGGATAATAACAGAGATTTCACAAATTATAGGCATAAATCCTCACATCTCTAGAGTCACCTCTATCTCTAAAGGATGTCCATGCCAATGAGTAATCTTTTCAGAAAGAAAGCAATCTCATTTTAATCCATTAAAAAAAACTTTTCACACTGAGCAACTGTTTTGAATACAAACTTTTGTCATGAATATTAGCAGTAGATAAGAAGGGTATAGTTGTTAAATTGGCACAAAAATTCTTGTGGGTTGAACTTAACAGAGCAAAATATTGAGAGAAACAAACATTAAATTTATTTTAAATGCATCAGTGTGTTTGAATAGCACATATTACAATATGCTGCAGCTGTTAATGACAAGAAATAATGTTTTTAAGGAAGCAATCTTCAATTAATCATTTCCTCTTTTAGTTGGATAATTTATGGAAATGAAATGAGGCTAATAAACCAGAAAGAATGGGAGGAAAGAAAGAAGTTAAATAAATTGCTTCCTTTTGTAACAACAAAAAGTCATGATATCCATCATTTGTTCAGAAACATGATGTTGCTAAAGGCCTTATTTAGTATTTGATTCTCTTCCAATCTTGCAGAAACAGAAGGCATCACATTTCAGCTTTCCATTTATTTCACTTTCCATTTTAACCCCATAAGTGTCTCCCATGATTGAAATGTTAATAATATAAGAATCTTAGGAAATTTGATTTCATGTAGAAAAGACAGATATAGGTTAGGTAGTGAACTATATATGTATTCAACAATTTGCTCTCTGCTGTCATATTTTTATGTTCTCCCTTTTAAGTTATTAAAAAGTTGAATTTCATAAATAAGGAGTATAAAAATAAAATAATTTGTCAGAGGGAAATTGGTTGCAAGCTATTTTAAATATTTAGCAAATTCAGTTAGTTGCCAAACTAAGCAAAGAGAAATATAATTCTACTCGTATTTATCACATTATAATTTTAATATTTTACACTGTCATTTTTTCCACAGTATTCTTCAATGTAAGGGCTTTCCTCGTAGCTCAGATGGTAAAGAATTCACCTGAAATGCAGGAGACCTGGGTTTGATCCCTGGGTTGGGAAGATCCCCTAGAGGAGGGCATGGCAACACACTTTAGTATTCTTGCCTGGAGAAAACCCACTGACAGAGGAGCCTGATGGCCTGCAGTCCATGGGGTTGCAAAGAGTCAGGCACAAGTGAGCAACTAAACATATTCAATGTAAAGGTCAAGCAAAGCAGAAAAGGAAATGTTGTCCACCAATTCCTGGTGACACAGATATGCACTTCTTATGTAAAAACATTACTTAGATTTTTCTTACTGGATTCTAGATTATTTTCTCCAGAAAATACAACCAGTACTTTTTCAACAGAAAACACTATTAATTTGACTCCAAGTGGATAGTATTTTCTAAAATAGCAGGAGCAGAAAAGGCACTTCATGGATGAATCAGTAACTCTTAGAAAGCCATTAAATATTTTAAAATAAAAGACAAAAATGTATTCATCCTTAACATTTGTGTATATTTTGGACCTGACGATATTAAGATGGCTAACAACTGATTCAATAATCTCATATACTGCAGTGCTCTTAACATAAACTTATAGTATATATAAGCTATGTACCAAGGGTACTATTCATTTGTTTATAAAGATAATGCTTAGTATAATGTTTCTCCACTCTTTTGTATGATGAGAAACTAGTTTCTTAGTAAATGTGTCTTGCATGTTAGTAGCATGCAAACATGCACCTAGATGTGTGTGCATATGTATTAAATTTCATGCGCTTAATATATGTATTTCTTATGTACAAAAAAGATTTAATTATTGGAACCCTAGAGAAAATTTAAACTTATAATTTATCAAATTGCTAAAATAAATTTAAATGGTAAATTGTTTATGCCCTAATTACTATCTGTCCCTGATGCTGGAAAATAATTATCTACCAGAATACAACACTTAAAACTACAGTTCAAGGAGTTCTACAGTTTTCTTTGAATTCACAGATACCTGTGGATTTGTGTTTGAATGCTCGTGTGAGTGTATAGATAGGCAGATAGATAAACAGAGACATGACTAGGGTATTTTAGTTTCATGATTCATAGAAAATTATTGTATTAAAGAGTTGCCAGTGTCTCATTTTTAAGATATTTATTACTTTAAAATATAAAAGTGAAATTGAAATGCTCTGAAGTTACCTATGAAATCATTTTAATAATGTGCTTAATAATCTTGTGACATCAGAGGATTCAATGCTTCTTAGTATAAGGAGGGCTGAAATTCAATTATTTTTTTTTATTTTTGAAACTCAATTATTTATAAAGCATCACCAATATGAAGCTATCTACTGGGATATTTAGTCTATATTGAATTTCTGATATGTTTTATTTTTCATGATTATATAGCAAATTCTTTACCAAGAAAGCACATGTAATTTATATGCCATAAAATTATGATAGGAATTTATATATTTAGAAATCCAGAGACCTGAATTTTAAATGTTTAATTTACAGTTTTCAAAGAGATATAATAGAAGATGATGAAAAATCCATCTACTGAAGCAGAAACCTTCCACAAATAATAATGAGAATACTACTTTGTATTTAATTTAATTTTTTTTGCTTATAACTTTTGGAATTTAAAAAATACTGCATGTTTAACAACTTTTTGGTTACAATCTAAATGCAGAGTTCCAAAGAATAGCAAGGAGAGATAAGAAAGCCTTTTTAAGTGAACAATGCAAAGAAATAGAGGAAAACCATAGAATGGAAAGACTAGAGCTCTCCTCTAGAAAATCAGAGACAACAAGGGAACATTTCATGCAAGGATGGGCACGGTAAAGGACAGAAGCAGTATGGACCTAACAGAAGCAGAAGACATTAAGAAGAGGTGGCAAGAATACAGAGAGCTGTACAAAAAATGTCTTAATGATCTGGATAACCACAATGACGTGATCACTCACCTAAAGCCAGACATCCTGGAAGGTGAAGTCAAGTGGGCCTTAGGAAGCATTGCTATGAAAAAAGCTAGTGGAGGTGATGGAATTCCAGCTGAGCTATTTCAAATCTTAAAGGACAATACTGTTAAAGTGCTGCACTTAATAGGCCAGCAAATATGGAAAATTCAGCAGTGGCCATGGGACTGGAAAATATCCTTTTTCATTCCAATGCCAAAGAAGGGCAATGGCAAAGAATGTCCAAACTGCAGCACAATTGCTCTCAATTCACATGCTAGCAAGGTAATGCTAAAAATCCTTAAAGTGAGACTTCAAGAATTCTTCGTGAACCAAGAATTTCCAAATGTACAGCTGGATTTGCAGAAGAACCAGAAATCAAACTGCTACCATCTGCTGGATCAGAGATAAAGCAAGGGAATTACAGCAAAACTTCTGCTTCTACCTCACTTACTATGCTAGAGCCTTGGACTGTGGATCACAACAAACTGGAAAATTCTTCAGGAGATGGGAATACCAGGCCACCATACCTGCGTCCTGAGAAACATGTTTTCAGTTCGAGAAGGAACAGTTAGAACCAGACCTGGAACAACAGACTGGCTCAAAATTTGGAAAGGAGTATGACAAGGCTATATATACTGTCACCCTAATTAATTAACTAATATGCAGAATGCATCATGCAAAATGCCAGGCTGGATGAAGCACAAGCTGAATTCAATTTTGCTGGTAGAAATATCAATAACCTCAGATATGCAGATGATACAACCCTAATGGGAGAAAGTGAAGAGGAACTATAGAGCCTCTTGATGAGGGTGAAAGAGGAGACTGAAAAAGCTGGCTTAAAATTCAACATTCAAAAAACTAAGATCACGGCATACAAGTCCATCAGCTCATGGCAAATAGATGGGGGAACAATGTAAAGTGACTGACAGACTATTTCTTGGGCACCAGAATCACTGGCAGTGACTGCAGCCACACATTAAAAGATGCTTGCTCCTTGGAAGAAAAGCTACAACAAACCTAGACAGTGTATTAAAAAGCAGCGATGTCACATTGCCAGAAAAGGTCTGTCCAGTCAAAGTTATGGTTTTTCCAGTAGTCATGTATGGGTGTGAGAGTTGGACCATAAAGAAGGCCAAGGAATTGATGCTTTTGAGCTGTGGTGCTGGAGAAGCTCTTGAGAGTTCCTTGGACAGCAAAGAGATCAAACCAGTCAACCCTATGGGAAATCAACCCTGAATATTCGTTGAAAGGACTGATGCTGAAGCTTCAAAACTTTGGCCACCCGATGTGAAATGCCAACTCATTGGAAAAGACCCTGATGCTAGGAAAGATTGAGCACAGGAGGACAAGGATGAGATGGTTGGGTAGCATCATTAACTCAATGGACTTGAGTCTGAGCAAACTCCAGGAGATGGTGAAGGAGAGGGAAGTCTGGCTTGCCGCAATTCATTCGGTCATGACTGAGCGACTGAACAACAGCAAATTTAAATTATAGGTGTAAACAGTCACTAGTAAAATAATACTCAACTTGGAGGCTTCAATAATATGTGAACTGTGAACTTCCAGATGTTCAGGCTGGATTTAGAAAGGGAAGAAGAACCAGAGATCAAATTGCCAATATCCACTGGATCATTGAAAAAGTGAGAAAGTTCCAGAAAAACATCTATTTCTGCTTTATTGACAATGCCAAAGCATTTGACTGTGTGGATCACAATAAACTGTGGAAAATACTTCAAGAGATGGGAATACCAGACCACCTCACCTGCCTCTTGAGAAATCTGTATGCGGGTCAGGAAGCAACAGTTAGAACCAGACATGGAACAACAGACTGGCTCCAAATAGGAAAAGAAGTACGTCAAGTCTGTATATTGTCACCCTGCTTATTTAACTTATATGCAGAGTACATCACGAGAAACACTGGGCTTGATGAAGCACAAGCTGGAATCAAGATTGCCAGGAGAAATATCAATAACCTCAGAAATGCAGATGACACCACCCTTATGGCAGAAAGTGAAGAGGAACTCAAAAGCCTCTTAATGAAAGTGAAAGAGGAGAGTGAAAAAGTTGGTTTAAAGCTCAACATTCAGAAAACGAAGATCATGGCATCTGGTCCCATCACTTCATGGAAATAGATGGGGAAACAGTGGAAACAGTGTCAGACTTTATTTTTGGGGGCTCCAGAATCACTGCAGATGGTGACTGCAGCCATGAAATTAAAAGACGCTTACTTCTTGGAAGGAAAGTTATGACCAATCTAGACAGCATATTAAAAAGCAGAAACATTACTTTGCCAACAAAGGTCCATCTAGTCAAAGCTATGTTTTTTCTAGCATTCATGTATGGATGTGAGAGCTGGATCATAAAGCCGAGCACCAAAGACTTGATGCTTTTGAACTGTTGTGTTGGAGAAGACTCTTGAGAGTCCCTTGGACTGCAAAGAGATCCAACCAGTCCATCCTAAAGGAGATCAGTCTTGAGTGTTCATTGGAAGGACTGATGTTGAAGCTGAAACTCCAATACTTTTGCCACCTGATGCGAAGAGCTGACTCATTTGAAAAGACCCTGATGCTGGGAAAGACTGAAGGTGGGAGGAGAAGAGGACAAGAGAGGATGAGATGGTTGGATGGCCTCACCGACTCAATGAACATGAGTTTGAGTAAACTCCAGGAGTTGGTGAAGGACAGGGAGGCCTGGCATGCTGCGGTTCATGGGGTCGCAAAGAGTTGGACGTGACTTAACTGAACTGAAACAACTGGGTGATCTGATGACATATTTAAAGACTTTAATAAGGAATACTGATAGCACAAAATATTTCAAACCTCTTCTTATTCAGGTTGTGTATGCAGGCCTTGCATACATATACTATGAATAGTTGGATTATTTGCCTAATGTAATATCAGAAGACAGCTGTGTTGATGGTTTTTTCCAGTGAAAAGTTTCAAAAAGGGTTTACAAAATTATAAAAGGTGACACTATAATAATTTTATTCTAGGATGCATACTTCTTTATATTTCAATGTGTATGACATCAGAATGTTTTACGATTGCTCTCTGAGTTGAAGTTGCTTTCTTTTGGAAAGAATTTGTTCTTAACTTCTGCCAGACACATGAGTCCCTACTAAGCTGATACCTCCCTGAAGTTTTGTCTGAAGTTTTAGTCCACCTTGTTGCTGTGAAATCAGAAAGTAAACCTTCAGGAGGATCAACTTTGTGGTTCAAGGAGTAAAACAGGGAAGTTTCATTGCTATGGAATTAATTTATCCTTTGTGCCCACACTGAAAAGTTCTGGTTTGATGCTGGGACGCTATATTATTGTTCATTTTGGGCAATTTTTCTAAGCAATACATAACAAAATGGTGCCTTCTATATTCTGTGATATCTTAGACTTGATACAATTTAATAATTTATCAAAGTTAGGGATTTTTTTTTTTTAGGACTGATATCAGCTCATTTATCAAATCTTAAGGCTTCTTTTGGGGCCAAATGTTCAGATTCATAGTTGGATTTTCTATATGTTTAAAAGAAGCTAAAGCATAAAGCATAAAGATTAGCAGTGCTACAAAATACTAAATTTACAGCTTTAAAGACCATAAAGATGACACTGCCAAAGATATTTTATGAAATTTTAGAACCATTTTGAATCCAACCAAGACGTAAATTGATATGAAGTAGCTGTAGAAATAATGAAGAAGATTGGACTCAAAGAACATTCTACTGTGGGTTATTGGAATGGAAATGCATGTATGTAAAACAGTCAAGAGAACTAATTCAATGATGGCATTACATAGAAGTTAGAACATAAACTATTTTGAAGATTCAAAAATTTAAGATGATGTTAATTTTTAAAATTGTTACTGCTGGTATAACTTTTTACTTTCTGGACATGTAGATCAGCTTGTTTAACAAAGAAGGAAGAATGAGAGGTACCTTAAAAGTAAATTGACTCAACCACTCATGTTCTTGAATGCAAAATCAAACTCCAATTTTGTGCACAATAGTTATTTTAGGGAAGGGAACATATTGGAGGTTTCTTGTTAGCATTGTGTATGAGGTGTGAGTGGGAAGACAAGAAGATCTGCCAGCACAGCTATATTTAGGGTTTTGTACTGAAATTTCCCTAGGCGAAAGGCCACCGCTGATGGGGAAGAGTGTGCTGGACCAAAGGGAAGTGGAGCTGGATTATTCTGTCATCCAGGCCAGCTCATTAGTGCTTCTTTACAAGAGAGGGAACAGAGCACTGAGTGAGTGTCAAAGGTTTCATCAAGAGTGAAATTTCTTCCACCTTAATTCTGAGCTGTTTTATATAGTTTCTCTATGAAAATCTCCAGGATATGTAAAATATAGAGTGTTACAGAATATGTTTACCATTACAGCTGGAACTAATCGTCCTGAAGTGAATAATTTGGCTTCAGGTCATTTAGCAGTTTTCTTGAAAAGATACATCATATCTTTATATGTTTCCACATGACCACATATATTTTACTCAATGTGAGATGTGACATTAGCAAGACAACATACATGATTTAACAGGGCTGAGCTCTGGATTTCTGCCCATTTTACTTTCAAAGATTGACATCACCTATTCTAAGATAACTCACTGATTCCTAATGGTAAGACCCAATCTGACCATATGGGAATGTCTGACTTAAGTTTCCAAATATTTGAAATTCACTGTAATCTATGGTGTATATTTTTTATGTTTGGTCAGTTAGTAAGACAAGCAGACAAGAAATAAAGAGGCCTTCAAAAAAGGAATGTTTTTACTGCTGTAGAGCTTAAACTATTTTGCCATTTCCTCCCATATATCACAAGCATCTACTTGGGGTTGTTTTTATACAAACACACACACACACACACACCCCAGGTACACTGAAACTCAGCAATTCTTTTTCTCTCCCTATACTATGCATTCATACTGAAGAATCAGGAGAAAAAATTATTCACATTCATTCTAACTTTCTATAACTAAGCAATTTCATATTCCCAAAGTTTATAGGCTGCCACTCTAATTTCATGAAAACGTAACCTTAAAATGTGAAGCACTTTCCAAAGTCTCTACACTCAACAGTCAACAATATTTATTTATCCATTGCCTCACTTAAATAAATATGACTTTGGTCAGCTTTTCCTTGTATATATGTACATTCATAATTCCAGAATACATATCATTTTGCAAAAACACTTAACTGAGTCTATGAAGGGACTGAATTGCTAAACAAATGAATATATTGGTAAGATATATACGTATGTGTGTGTGTGTATGTATATATATATATATAAAATTCTTTAACAATCTTCAAACATAGCATGGTATCCTATGTAAAGTGGCTTGTAATTATAATTTATTAGTTAATTGTTTGGTTTACAATATTTCTTAAGAAAGATTCTACTTCTGAATACAATGCTGTTACTAACAATGTATTACAAATCATTTCCACAATAAATAACAAATGCTGTTTAGATCAAATCTCTACTGATTAACAAAAATAATACTATTCTATAGCTTGAAATGTTTAGATCATTCATTCAACAAATATTTGTTCAATGAATATCTACAACAGTCACAATATTGCATCTGTTATAACTAGAGATAAAAAACTGAGCAAAATAGCAAGTTTATATTGTCATGGAGACTAAATTTCATAGGAAATGAGCTCTAGTTTTATCACCTTGTTTCATTTACTTCTAGTTAGTATCATTAGTCTTTCCATATTTAAGAAAAGTGAAAAAGTGAAAGCGTTAGTCCCTTAGTCATTCAGTAGTGTCCAACTCTTTGCAACCCCCTGGGACTGTGAAACACAAGGCTCCTTTGTCCATGGAATTCTTCAGGCAAGAATACTGGAGTGGGTTGCCATTCCCGTTCTCCAGGGGATCTTCCCAACCCAGGGATCGAACCTGGGTCTCCTACATTGCTGGTAGGTTCTTTACTGTGTGAATAATGAGGGAAGCCCATATCTAAGCAAATAAACTCTTTAATATAAGGAATTAATATATCATAATACTGAATTGCAGAAAAGCTGATTATCATGATTCAATATTTCTATGTGAAATAGATAAATGGAAGATGAGGGAATATTTCGTTGTCCAACTGAAATATGCCATCTGAAAAATTTAATGAGGCTGTGCCAACAATGTGCTAAACCCATATAAAGGCAAAAACTTGTTAGGTAGGATGAGCAACAAGGGGAGGCCTGGCTGAAAACTGACCTCTAAACTCCATCCTAGACACACCCAGGAGAGCTCACAGCCTACAAGATAATTACAGAGACTTTTCAGCTCCTGCACAGGTGCCTTAGGCACAGAGTGGATACAAAATAATCAAAGGAGCTTAAGTAACCTTAGAGAAGGCAGTTTGGAGCCCATAATGGGCTTATGAATATTTTACATCTAATTATAACAGACTGAATTATGTGAAGACATATGGGAAGTCATAAACAACACAGCCTGCTGTGTTGTAACTTGGAATTGTCAATTGGCCTTGAGCATATGCCCTCTGCATTCCCTTTCATTGACTGGTGGTGAGTATAAGCCCTACTTTGCACTGGGCATAACCAAAAGGAGCAGACTGGGAGTACAAAAGGGGGAAGCCAAGAGGAATGGAAAGGAAGGAGGAAGAGAGCTCCTTTTGGGGTAAGCCTGCTCACACGTCTTAGGAGTGTCTGTCTAATCAAGTATCTGTCTGCTTGAACTGACTGAGCTCTAACTTGTCAGTTGTTTTTAACCCTTTAGTCCTATGCTCAAAATTTTTGTTGTGATGAAACACAACAAAGAACTGAGAAGAGATGAACTGAGGAGGAGAAATAAACCGACCTGACATTCTGAAAAATTTAATGAGAGTGTGCATCAACAATGTACTAAATCTGTATAAACACAAAAATTCTTCCTCTTATCTAGTGGCATTTTTTTCTTCATAATGAGAACAGTAACAGATAGGAAAGCAAATAAACAGAGAAGAAAATTTTATAAGCAAAATGGATTCAAAATATAGGTTCAATATGAGGCAACCTATCTCCTAGTATTGGCATCTCTAAACGACCTTATAGGCATTCACAAATCACACAGAGACGTATGTAGGATACACAACAAGGACCTTCAGGAAGGCAACCAGGTTTTTGAATGTTGTACAACATGTTTTCTTTCTTAGTAATTATGACCCATGAAAGGACCCAGAGACCCCACAGAGACTGTGACAGAACTGTGTCTGAGCGTCTCCTGTGGAGGAAGGGTCAGCCGTGGACTGCTGCAGGGGCAGGGCCTCTGGGTGCAGCAGACATGGGTATGGCATAGCCCTTCTGGAGGAGGTCGCCACTAACCCTACCATAGAGCTGCCAGAACTTACACAGGACTGGGAATTAGACTCTTAGAGGGCACAACAGAACCCTGTGTGCACCAGGACCCAGGGAAAAGGAGCAGTGACCCCACAAGAGACTGACCCAGACTTGCCCAGGAGTGTCCAGAAGTCTCCAGTGGAAGCATGGGTTGCTGGTGGCCTGCTGTAGGGCTGGGGGCACTGAGTGTAGCAGTGCATACATGGGACCTTTTGAAGGAGGTTTCCATTATCTTCATTACCTCCACAATAGTTTGGCCCCAGGTAAATAACAGGGAGGGAACACAGCTCCACCCATCAACAGAAAATTGGATTAAAGATTTACTGTAAGCCTCTTATCCTTTTCCATCAGAGGGCAGACAGACTGAAAACCACAATCACAGAAAACTAACCAATCTGATCACATGGACCACAGCCTTGTCTAACTCAGTGAAACTAAGAGCCATGCCATGTAAGGCCACCCAAGACAGATGGGTCATGGTGGAGAGTTCTGACAAAACAGGTCCCCTGGAGAAGGGAATGCAAACCACTTCAGTATTCTTGCCTTGAGAACCCCATGAAAAGGCAAAAAGATAGAGGACACCGAAAGATGAACTCCCCAGGTTGGTAGGTGCCCAATATGCTACGGGAGATCCTTGAAGAAATAACTCCAGAAAGAATGAAGAGATGGAGTTATATCAAAAACAACACCCAGCTGTGGATGTGACTGGTGATAGAAGCGAAGTCTGATTCTGTAAAGAGCAATATTGCATAGGAACCTGGAATGTTAGGTCCATGAATCAAGGCAAACTGGAAGTGATCAAACAAGAGATGGCAAGATTGAATGGCAACATTTTAGGAATCAGAGAACTAAAATGGACTGGAATGGATGAATTTAACTGAGATGACCATTATATCTACTACTGTGGGCAAGAATCCCTAAGAAATGGAGTAGACATCATAGTCAACAAGAGGCCGAAATGCAGTACTTGGATGCAGTCTCAAAAACAACAGAAAGATATCTGTTTGTTTCCAAGGCAAACCATTCAATATCACAGTTATTCCAAGTCTATGCCTCAACGAGTAATGCTGAAGCTGAGGTTGAAAGGTTTCATGAAGACCTACAAGAATTTCTAGAACTAACACCTAAAAAAGATGTGCTTTTCATTATAGGGGACTGGAATGCAAAAGCAGGAAGTCAAGAAACATCTGGAATAACAGGCAAATTTGGCCTTGGAGTAAAGAATGAAGCAGGGCAAAGGCTAACAGAGTCATAGAAAACACTCTCTTCCAACAACACAACAGAAGACTCTACACATGGACATCACCAAATGGTCAATATCGAAATCAGATTAATTATATTCCCTGTAGGCAAAGATGGAGAAGCTCTATACATTCAGCAAAAACAAGACTGGGAGCTGACTGTGGCTCAGATCATTAACTCCTTATTGCCAAATTCAGACTTAAATTGAAGAAAGTAAGGAAAACCACTAGACCATTCAGGTATGACCTCAATAAAATCCCTTATGATTATACAGTGGAAGTGCGAAATAGATTCAAAGGATTAGATCTGATAGAGTGCCTAAAGAACTATCGACGGAGGTTCATGACATTGCACAGGAGACAGGGATCAAGACCATTCCCAAGAAAAAGAAATGGAAAAAGCAAAATGGCTGTCTGAGGAGGTCTTACAAATAGCTGTGAAAAGAAGAGTAGCAAAAAAGCAAAGCAGAAAAGGAAAGATAAACCCATTTGAATGCTGAGTTCCAAAGAATAGCAAGGAGAGATAAGAAAGCCTTCCTCGGTGATCAGTGCAAAGAAATAGAGGAAAACAACAGAATGGAAAAGACTATAGATCTCTTCAAGAAAATTAGAGATAGTAAGGGAACATTTCATGCAAGGTGAAGGTGAAGTCACTCAGTCGTGTCCAACTCTTTGCGACCCCGTGAACTGTAGCCCAACAGGCTCCTCCATTCATGGGATTCTCCAGGCAAGAATAAAGATGGGCTCAATAAAGGACAGAACTGGTAGGGACCTAACAGAAGCAGAAGATATTAAGAAGAGGTGATATAAATACACAGAAGACTATACAAAAAAGATCTTCACAACCCAGATAATCATGATGGTTTGATCACTCACCTAGAGCCAGACATCCTGGAATGTGAAGTGAAGTGGGTCTTAGAAAGCAACACTACTTAGGAAACTAGTGGAAGTGATGCAATTCCAGTTGAACTACTTCAAATCCTAAAAGATGATGCTGTGAAAGTGCTGTACTCAACATGCCTGCAAATTTGGAAAACTCAGCAGTGGCCACAGGACTGGAAAAGGTAAGTTTTCATTCCAATCCCAAAGAAAGGCAATACCAAAAAATGCTCAAACTACCACATGAGTGTACTCATCTCACATGCTAGCAAACAATGCTCAAAAATCTCCAAGCCAGGCTCCAAGAGTATGTGAACCATGAACTTCCAGATGTTCAAGCTGGATTTAGAAAAGGCAGAGGAACCAGAGATCAAATTGCCAATATCTGCAGGATCAATGAAAAAGTGAGAGAGTTCCAGAAAAACAGCTATTTCTGCTTTATTGACTATGCCAAAGCCTTTGACTGTGTGGATCACAATAAACTGTAGAAAATTCTTAAAGAGATGGGAATACTAGACCACCTGACCTACCTCTTGAGAAATCTGTATACAGGTCAGGAAGGAACAGTAAGAATAGGACATGGAAAAATAGACTGGTTCCAAAAATGTCAAGGCTGGTTATCGTCACCGTGCTTATTTAACTTATATGCAGAGTATATGTGACAGTGTACACAAGAAATGCTGAGCTGGTTGAAGCAGAAGCTGGAATCAAGATTGCTGGAAGAAATATCAATAACCTCAGATATGCAGATGACACCACTCTAATGGCAGAAAGCAAAAAAGAATCAAAGAACCTCTTGATCAAAATGAAAGAGGAGCGTGAAAAAGTTGGCTTAAAACTCAACATTCAGAAAACTAAGATTATGGCATCTGGTCCCATCACTTCATGGCAAATAGATGGGGGAATCAGTGGAAACAGTGACAGACTATTTTTCGGGCTCCAAAATCACTGCAGATGGTGACTGCAGCCATGAAATTAAAAGACGCTTGCTCCTTGGAAGAAAAGTTATGACTAACCTAGACAGCATATTAAAAAGCAGAGGCATTACTCTGCCAACTAGGTCTGTCTAGTCAAGGCTATGGTTTTTCCAGTAGTCATATACTGATGTGAGAGTTGGACTATAAAGAAAGCTGAGGGCTGAAGAATTGATGGTTTTGAACTTGGTGTTGGAGAAGAAAGGATATCCAACCAGTCCATCCTAAAGGAAATCAGTCCTGAATATTCATTGGAAAGACTGATATTGAAGCTGAAACTCCAATACTTTTGCCACCCTATATGAAGAACAGATTCACGCCAGTCTATGTCTGACGCAGGATACAGCATGCTTGGGGCTGGTGCATGGGGATGACCCACAGAGATGTTATGGGGAGGGAGGTGGGAGGGGGGTTCATGTTTGGGAACACATGTAAGAATTAAAGATTTTAAAATTTAAAAAAAAATGTGAAAAAAAATAAATAAAATAAAATAATTTTTAAAAAAAGAAAAAAAAAAACTGATTCATTTGAAAAGACCCTGTTGCTGGGAAAGATTGAAGGCGGAAGGAGAATGGAATGACAGAGGATGAGATGGTTGGATGGCATCATCGACTCAATGGACATGAGTTTGAGTAAACTCTGGGAGTTAGTGATGGACAGGGAGGCCTGGCGTGCTGCAGTCCATGGGGTCACAATGAGTCGGACATGACTGAGCGACTGAACTGAACTGAACTGAATTACCCATGAATATTCTTTACACAGAATTAGTAGATCAAGTTCAAGTAATTGATAAAAACAGTAAACCTTCTTTTAAGATTAATGTAAAAGGCACCAAAAAAGTCAATAGGATAATTATGGCTAATAGGATATTAATAGGATAATTAGTTAAGTTAGTAGGATAATTATGTCAAATTACACATAATATGTTTACAGTTGATATTTTAGCTATTTTTAATTGAGCTGTTCATAAGCAGTGATGTCATTGCTGAGTTTTCCCAGCAGAGGGAAGCATAGCCTAATTAATTTTGTTTTCTGTAAAGGGCTGAAGTGGGATGAATGGGATATACTACAATTTTACTTCATTTTAAATAAAGACTGGTTGATATTTCATCATTAAATAAGCAACTTGACATCTTTTAGAAAGCACAAAATGAACTTGATCTAAAATCCCCCGATTCAGGGGAATATCCTACTGGTAAATCAGTGTGAAGACATCCAAACTAACTTTTACTTGAGTAGGATACTCAGTAATAATGTACTGGGTCTATACTATCAGCATATAAATGAAAAATCTGCATGGCTGAGTTTAAGACTACACTTTCTCCTTGGATATATTTAAATGAATATATTTGCTGCCTACTACTCAGGTTGCAACTATATATTAAAGCATATACTTAAACCTGACTTCTTTTGGTTAACATTTGAAAATTGAGCATGAGGTCTCATAAGGGTCTAATATCTTGAACTTATCATACCTACATTAATAAAACATAATTCAGTGCTTTGTGTTCACTATAATTTTCTTCCACAAGATGTTCTTTCTCTTCAGTTGCACTTCTCTGAGTATTCTGGCAGAGGGGTATAACTTGCAAGCACATGTAATTGCTGCTTTTGGTTTTACCCTAGTGCTAGCAGGTTGAAAGATTAAAAATGTAACTTACCATGGTGTTGTAAGTCTGAACAGTGGGTCAATGGATCTCCATTTCTTATATCTTGTCGTCTCGTGCGTCTAAAACAATTAAATTTAAAAGGTATTACTGTATCCCTGTTCTTTCTTGGGAATTTGTTGTAAGAATCAAGAAGAATCAAAATCAAAGATCCCAGGAGTTTATTAGAAGAGATGAATCTATATATGACTAAAAGAGTTTTTAAAGCAGTTCATTATACCTCTAAGAGAGGTCTCCAAGATGATTAAACGGAAAATAGTATATAAATGCACTAAATAAATAACAATGCATTAAAAGTCTTTTAAGGTATTGATAACAGGAAATTCATGGGTTCTTTTGCTACTGAATGTCAATCAATAAGAACCTAACATCTAAAAAATTCAAAATTCCTAATACCTTAATTCTGAGGAAAAAACACAAAATATAGAATAGCAACCCATTTATTCAATGAACAGAATTAAACACTTTTCCCGAAGGAGTAAGACTGAAAATTAAAAATCATATGAATTTTTGTCTTAATATTTATACATAATTCCTTAAATTAATTTTTGTTAAACTATAGTATTAAGACAAAGAATTATATTGTAATTTAGTCTGTAATTTTTCTTTTTGGTTGCTATATCAACCTTTTTTAATAAAACATTTCTTTTATGATTACATAGTTATGACTGCAAACCAATTTACTTCTGAAGTGAATAAAAGGACAAAACAACAAATGTTAAAGAGCAAGTCTCCTTTTATAAGAGGAAGGTGAGAGAGAAGACGAACTTACCTCTAAAAGAAAAGCAAATTTGCTATAAAACTGAAATTAAATTCTCCTGCATTCTACTGTTTAGATAATGTTTGTTATAGTTCATTCTGGGCACCTTCTCTCTACAATTTGCTAAAGGTTAACTGGGAATAAGGAGGTTGTCTCCAACCATTATGGTGCAAACAAGGTGTGTAGTTCAAGTAAAAGGCTAAAAATGGAGACTGCTTATGTGTAACTGGGGAAAAGACTGGGGACACTTGCCCAACTGTACATTGCATCTGTTGAATGGGTATTGTCTTGCTGCAAAGTTAGTTACCAACACTGAAAAAAGTTCTTACAAATGCCACTGAGAACTGAAACATGGAATTTGTTACTGTATTCATAAATTTAGAAGTCCCAAGTATTTATAAATTTCTATTTGTAGTATTGGTGACACTATCAAACAGATGGTGCACATTTCAAAATTGAGCCAACAAAAGAACTTGTGAAACATGAACCACAAAGCATTTGGGACGGATTTTTTTTTTTTACTGCCATTTAAGCTTTTGAAAAATGCCATCACAAAGAATATATAAATTTTAAGGCCTCTAAACATCCTTTTCAAAGACACATGAAACTGGATTAGGTAAAATCTGCAAGGCACAACAAAAATGTGTTAATTGTAATTCCTTCAATCTTGGATTCTAGGTATGCAGTAAACATTCCAAATATATACTAATATCCAGGTTTTAACTTACTACAGATCTAGTTATGATGTTATTTTTATATTATTTTTCATTAAGAAAAACTTAAAATTCAAGTGAATTATTACTAAATTAGGCAATGTTATACATTTCACATGGAATGAAATTAATACACATTTTTAGTTCAAACTGGGCTTCCCTGGTGGCTCAGAGGTTAAAGCGTCTGCCTGGAATGTGGGAGACCCGGGTTCAATCCCTGGTTGGGAAGATCCCCTGGAGAAGGAAAGGCAACCCACTCTAGTACTCTTGCCTGGAGAATCTCAATGGAGAGAGAAGCCTGGTAGGCTACAGTCCATGGGGTCGCAAAGAGTTGGACATGACTGAATGACTTCACTTTCACTTTTCACTTGCATGCTTTAGAGAAGGAAATGGCAACCTACTCCAGTATTCTTGCCTGGAGAATCCCAGGGACAAGGGAGCCTGATGGGCTGCCACCTATGGGGTTGCACAGAGTCGGACATGACTGAAGCAACTTAGCAGCAGTAGAGCTAAGTGGTTTAAGAAGCATAAATCCTTTATCATAATTAATTTTACTGCTGTAACAAGATCATATTGCTATTTATTAGTATATTCAGGGTTTCTTTGATCAGTAACACATTATCTCCACACTAAGTTTTTGTTTTAAATTAAAACTTCCAACGAAGTGGATAGATACATGAAAGTAATACAAATAGGTTGTTTCAATTCTGAATACTGGAGGCTTAAGAAAATTGAGTATTTAGTAAATGAAATAGGTTGATACATTTATATTTAGTATCATTATTAACAAGGTAACTGTGTTTTAACCTATATGGACTGAATATATGAAAGTTTTAAGTTGTAGATAATGTAATACTACAGTCAATGTTATCTAATGTGTAATCAAAATGTTTAGTTTAGATATCTGAGTTATTTCTTTTCCCTAATATTTTCTAAAACATTTAAAATGATCCAAATGTTGTAGAACACATCTCACTAGCAATGAAAAATGTCATGTTCACAGCTTCTTGTAAAACATTAGCTACAATAAAAAACAAAGCAAAGTTTACTGCCCCTGTAATGCATCAGTGTAATAATACTAATTTCTATTAAATGTTTCAACAGGTTTTGTGCATACCATTAATCTTTAGGTTTATATTAGTAAGTATTGTATATTACTTTTTTCTATCATTGCTTGTTTCTTAAATACTGGTGAACAGGTAGCCCTGAGTGAGTAGTAAAGAATACATTGAAATGATTATTTTGCCAAATTAAGATGGTGTTTTTATTTTCTAAAACAAAAGTAAACCAAGTTTGTGTAGAAGTTTAGGATATATCTAAGAGTTCCCTGAATTGTAACACCTTGCTTTATACACAGAAATAAAGAGATGATGTACTTATATGAAGAAGCTGTTCCAAAAATGAAATCAGATAAGATAAATGTCAAACAGTGCATTTATTTCTAATAGTCCTCCTACCTCTTTGCAGTAGGAAAATAGCGAGAGCATGAGGAGCCATCCCAGGCACAGTAAGGGTCTCGGGCAAGGCAGCACTCTGCACAGGCTTTCCCATAAATATCACATCTGTGTAAAGGGAGTTGTGTGACCCCCGTGGTAGAGCCAATATATAGTTGTTGCTGTGGAGAGAGTTTACTGTTATGACAAAAATTACCTTGTTTTTTAAATATCTTTTTCCTTAAAAAAAAAAAAAAAGAAAATGTTATACTTTAGCAAGCATACATTTATCTTTGTGGGTTTAAAATATTTCATTTCTGGTAATTTTTTCAAAGGCCTGACAGAAAATGCAACCATCTAAAATACAGCAAGGTCAAAATCCATATATTTGACTGAAACAGGTATATTTTATAAGGGAAGATGAAGGAAGACAGTAGTAGTTACATGTCAATTAAATCTCATGAAAATAAAAAAAAATTAAATGACATTACTGAGCAATGAAAAGTTCAAACCTTCAGTTTGCTCTTAGCTTGCTTTTTAAAATTCTGCTGTTTATAATTTGATTAACCAGATTACCTACCCTGCCATGTATTCTGATTAGTTTTGAGGCAGGTTGCTTTTGACTCTTGGGGACTTTCAGTTTAGGTTTGCCCTCCTATAAGAAGGGAAAGGGTAAAGTTTTGGTGCTTATATTGGTAAGAAGCTTTGCTCAATTTTAATCATCTTGCCTTTGTACTACCTCCAGAAGACTACTTTAAACACAAGTACTCAATTAACTTCTCACTCAAAGGTCATCGTATAGGGGGATCAAGTGCACACTAGCTGGTGCCATGGACTTGAACAAAAAGCTCAAACGTCAAACATATCTGGATTCTAGGTCTTGCCTGACATTAACTCTCTGTTGATCTTGGGCTGTTCACATAATTTTCCTAAGACTTAACTTCCTTATTCATAAGATAAGCATGGTTAACTAGAGATTCAAAGAATGCATCCAAATAAAACATCTATGCTGGCGTTATTCTCAATGAATTTGAAGTTATCAAAGGAGCCAGAATTGGAGGGAAAAAAGCTTTCTAGCAGCGATCAATTTAGGTTTTCGATACAAGTTAAAAAATACCTTTAACAAAGTTGCCCAATGTAGCATATCAGTTGCAACTTTATGTAAACACAAAATTAAATACAAATAAAACTGTTTTGTGATTGTTCTATATTTTACTATCAATATATAGTAAACTATATACTATACTAGCTCCCTTTTCTTGTACTAGATGATTGAATAATTATAATAAATATTAAATAAATGTGAAAATTTTTATGTACTTAAACATGATAGTACATATAAAAAAGACCCCAAAAGTGTATTTTAATTTCTCCACTATAGAAAAGAATAGTTATAGAAAAGCCCGTCTTGGAACCATGGTGTGCTCTTTTAGTATTATAAGTTGCCTGTTAGTAAGCAATGGATATAATTAAAATCGCATTTCTAGTTGGCTTTCAAAGATGGACTACATATAGCAGATATGTTTGAATGAAGATAAAGTATCTATTAGAACCTAAGAAATTATTGATGGTAAGGAGCATTTTATAGAAAATAATTATATGCTTAAAGCTAACCAACTTACTTATATGTTAACACAAAACAGGGAAAAGAAATGGGGAAGAAATAATACAGTAAAAACTGAACTATTATGGAGGTAGTAATCCTGATAAATATTACTTATGCCATTTCAGTAAAATGAAGAATATTTATTTTAAATAATATTCCAGTATAGTATATGGAATATGGTATACATTACAGATGTTCAATTTCTCAGTATATTCACCTTGTATTTTTATGTTGAAAGATGCTACAAACCACAGCAAATTAAGAAATGATAGTTAAAGTCTCTGGGAGTAAGATGAAATATTATTAAGCCTTTTTGTTGAAAGAAAATGTATCTGATTTGTACCCCTCTTATAGCATCTACAGAACCTGCATGTGATAATATTTCTCAAATTATTATTAACTGTTAACAGAGAACTTAACTAATGCAAAGAACTTTTCCCCCTCCTATTATTTCTCTCTTCCAAAAGCATCTTTAAAAAATGAACTTAGATTGTATAGGGAGGAGGGAGAGGGTGAAATGTATGGAGAGAGTAACATGGAAACTTACAATATCATATGTAAAATAGACAGCCACTGGGAACCTGCTATATGCCTCAGGGAACTCAAACAGGGGCTCTGTGACAATCTAGAAGGGTGGGATGGGGAGGCAGATGGTAGGGAGGTTCAGGAGGGAGAGGGCATGGTGTACCTATGGCTAATTCTTGTTGATGTTTGACAGAAAACCAAAAAATTCTGTAAAGCAATTATCCTTCAGTTAAAAAAAAATTAAGTGGCAGAAAAAAGAAGGCAAGAAATCTCAATGTGATAAAAAAAAAAAAAAAACGAAACAAGCATAATATTTAAACGATAAATTAGTCACTAGGAGTCGGGTCGGACATGACTGAGCAACTTCACTTTCACTTTTCACTTTCATGCACTGGAGAAGGAAATGGCAATCCATTCCAGTGTTCTTGCTTGGAGAATCCCAGGGACGGGCGGCGGAGGCGGGGCGGCGGCGGTGGGGGGGTGCTGGTGAGCTGCCGTCTGTGGGGTCACACAGACTGAAGCGACTTAGCAGCAGCAGCAGCAGTACCTAGAAGCCTGTCTGGCACTGGTGAATGTAAGATATGCCAAACCATATACTGTGGACATAACTATTTTAAAAGCGATTGAACAAGTTGGTCATACATAAGAAAAAGATTTCTATGTTTGACCAATAACTTTCAAGAAACATGAAAAAACTTCATACTTATAGATTTCTATGAATATGGCATTGAGTAATAAAGGAGTTCTTATACAAATAATACATTCTACATCTGTTAGATCCCTTTGGCTGAAAATCAGAGAAATAATACCTGAGAAAAATATGAAATGAAAAATATGGCAACTGAAATCATTGTAATGATAACCTAAAGTGTGATAAAATGGCAAAAATTTAATACAATTTAGTTTTCATTTTATAATTATTTTGCTGTACTATTAATGATTTGCAAATAAATTATGCCATCTAAATGAAATGTAGGGGAGGCTTGCAGGCACCATTGAGCATAATCCAGTAACCAGCAAATAACCTGATGTGCTTTTTCTGCCCAATTTAACACCACCACAGGCTTTCTCACTATCCTTCCTAATAAGTTGCAGGTCATAAGCAGGTTATGAGTCCATTTATCCAGAAAATTAGTTGCAACATGTTTGTCCCTCTTGATACTATTGCCTCATTTTAATATTTCCACAAGCATAAATGAAATTGACTCACGTCTGAATGAAGTCAAACTCCAGTAATGGAAAATGAAGGCTAGAGTTACTTTCTTCTAACCTAGTATTTTAGGTTGACAAATTGTTTTTGTTTTTTGGTAAAATGTGCTGCATTTAATGGGCCATTCTTAAGGCAGGTCAGAAAGAGACAGTTTACAAAACTGAATGCAATTTAATTAAGACTGACGAAGTCCAGCAGAGAATAAATAGATAGTTTTAAAAATCATTATAGGAAAGAATATCCCAGTCTAGCTACCATCCTGGAACTCCCCGGATTTCCTTGCCAACATTTGACAGTTTTTAGATTACAAGAACAGGTGAACACATACTTATGAAGTATAAGATGACAGTATCAGGTCAATAATATCTGCACTCTGGATTTCTCTAAATATCTTGGAGATTATCAATGTATTTTGATACAAATGTGTTGAAAAGGTATCTACTAAGTTTTACTAGCACAGTATTTTAGCATCTTGTATGACAAAAAATGGCATGGTTAGAGATAAAACATGTAAGTAAGATCTGCCATCAGAAATAAGATCTGCCAAATCAATCTCATATTAAACAATTTTGTGTGTAAGTTTTCACATCAGAGAGTGAGAAGCTCCCAACTACTTTTTGACTATTTCTCCTAGGTTATTTAATAATTAATTTCAACTCAGGATCCAAGCCATTTTTTAAAAGTTAACTTTGATATACTCATAGAAAGGCTAGGTAACATTTTTGCAGAAAAGATAACTCATTAGAAGTTAAAATCATATTTGCTTTGCCATTATCATTGAGCATTTAGAATCCATTTGCATTTCGTAAGAGTCCTGCCAAAGCATTCATTCAACAGGAATGAGAAGACTATTAACATGCTGTCCTCAAGCTTTGAATTTGAAGAGTTTAACAATTTATCATTTGCAGGGACTGTTTTGCTGTTTCCCTTTTTATTTAGCTAAACTAAATGTTTTCTCTAGCACATGATACTACTGAAAATGTAAAATTAACTAAGTCAAAATTCTCCAAAAATATACTGCCCAGTGCATGATTTTATTAGCCTGTATAATACAGTTTGTTTACACATGTAAATTAAATTATACATTTATTTATATTCCAAAACATTCGCCCATGTTATTTCAGAGGATATACAGATGAAAATATGAGTTATTACTGAGGAAATTATGTTACAATGGCCAAGAAGGAAATACTATAAATGAAAATCTACAACAAATACTGATCTAAGAGGGTTTCCCTGGTGGCTCAGTGCTAAAGACTCCATCTGCAATGCAGGAGCCTCAGGAGATCTAGGTTCAATCCCTGGGTTGGGAATATTCCCTGGAGAAGGAAATGACAACCCACCCTAGTATTCTTGCCTGGAAAATCCCATGGACAGAGGAGTCTGGTGGGCTCTAGTACATAGGGTTGCAAAGAGTCAGAGAGGACTGAAGTGACATTGCATGCGTGTGATCTAATAAATATATTTATAGGACATATATATGTGCAAGGGTGCTAAGCTGCTTCAGTCGTGCCCCACTCTCTGCGACCCGATGGACCACAGCCTGCCAGTCTACTCAGTCCATGAATTCTCCAGGCAAGAATACTGGAGTGGGTTGCCACGCCCTCCTCCAGGGGATCTTCCCGACCTAAGGATCCACCCTGCCTCTCTTACAGCTCCTGCATTGGTAGGTGGCTTCCTTACCACTAGCACCACCTGGGAAGCCCATGGGACATATATGAGACTGGTCAAAAGCATGAGGGCAATGAAACTATCTTCAGTTTTCATTCTGCTATTTATAGTAAGAATATTTTTTTTCCTCTTGCGTTTTGAACAACTGTGAATAAACCTATAAAATTTGATGGATCATAAATATATTTATCTATTTGAAACTAAGTTAACAAAACATAGATTACCAGTTGTAATGTATAATGTTATTACCTGCTTAGTGGAAAGCTCCATTGCCGAAATAGAAGTTGGTTCCTAAAGAAGAAAAAAGAAAATGTGAAATGGTCAATCAATTAGAAAAGTTACAGAATGCCAAAATAAACTTTTAGAAAGATAACTTCAGTGCCTACAAGAAGCAATATAATTGGGAAAAAAAATGTGAAAAAATTGCATAGACAAGTGTGGGGCACTTGCATGTGTGGAGCAGACAATAAGTGCATTTTCCAATTACAGACCATCAAGAACATACCTGTGGATCAAATTGGGTGGACTGCTCACTATGATAAAGGAGACTGTGGGGAGACTCAGTAAGAGAGAGATGGAAAGGACTTAATACGTTTTGGACTTGTGTTTAGGTGATTTGAGGGAGTTCCAGGAAGGAGGGTTTCACTTTATATTGGATGCTGTCACAAAGCAAAGGTAATTCTATGATTAGGTATCTTCATAAGTTTTATTTAGGAGGAAAATACAGAGTGAAACTAGAGCAGTTATTGGGGAAAGTAGCAATCACTCACTAGGGCAGATAGGGAGACTGTTAATTTTTATGGTTTGGACAATGTTTATGTTCTTTTCTGTGTTCAGACATGATTACAGAATGGACTTGTTACTGTTTTGGTTTATCACGGTCTGAGAATAGCCCCGTCTGATCTTGCTCTGTGAAAATTTGTATGTTCAACTGTGGCTGAGGTGAGAATGTCAGACCAGTTCCTAATAGCACCAAGGATGAGCTGAGGGTATAGAGCTGGTGTCCAGCTGTCAAGAACTGTAAGAGCTTGGTTGAGATGATATTACTTCATAATTATTAACATGACTATTTAAGGTGCAAAGGTCTACATTCAGGTCTGCAGAAGAACATAATCTCTTTAATTTCTATCAACAGACTAATGTAGAGAAGTCATGACTAGAGAAGAAATAATCACTAGCACACGTATTAAAGTATTCTGTTAAAGCCTATTATAAGCATATGTAGGCTACATAAATAAATGCTGTTCTCTGATGAACTCAGACCACCAAAATACTATTTACCTAAACACATTTGAGTACGTTCTCTTAGATTCACTTTCACTGAACTCCAATCCATCCTGTTTCATCAGTGACAAACACAACACTAACAAGAGATAGCTTCGGGGCGGGGGGGGGGGGGGGGGGGGGGGGGGGGCGGGCGGGGGCGGCATATAGGAAGGTAATGAGAAGGAGGCTTAGACAGGATGAACAAAATCCTAAAAGTTCTCTCTCTGTTAAGAGCCTGAAGTCATGCCCTGAAGAAAGTGTAAAGAGTTGGACTCAGGGGTCAAACTGTATGAATTCAAATGGTAGTAACACAAATCTTATCAGAAGGTTGATATTAGCTATGGTATAGAAACTATTTCTAATTTAACTTTCTCATCTGAAAAATGAATACAACGGTATCTTCTGCATAGGATTGCTATAATGATCAAATTAATTGATAAATGTAAAATACTTTACAAACATGTTTGTCACATAGTGTTTATCCAGATCTCTCCTATCTCTCCCATGCACACGCATATACCCAACACACACACACACACATTCCCATATCCTTCCTTAGCTTCAGGTTTTCTATTCAGTGCTTATCACTATCTAGAAATACACAAATATGACATTTTTTGTATGTATATGATTTATAGGTGATATTCATCTTGCGTCTCACGCGTTTCTTCCTATACCTCAAAGTTCTTATCTGAAGGTAGAGAGGAGGACTGAGATGGAGGAGGAAAAGTCAATAAAAAGGCAGGTCATGTAAGTTAACACTGAGAGAAAATCTGAGGATGGTAGACAATGACTCTCTCAAAGCTATCCACTGAGGTTAGTACCAAGAAAAGTTAGTCATTGCATGCCCACAGGGCTGTTAAATCCCCCAGACCCCTAGCTGTGACTCTTGCTTGCCCTTTTGCCTGTCAGAGAAGTATGGAGGAAAAACAGTGAAAGACACACAGTGGGAATTAGAGGTTAGGCTGATAGGATGTGAGGACAACGAAGAGGCATGTCATGTTTTCTAAACTGTCTATCTTCCTTGCCCCAAGCCTTCCCCAATCACCTACCACCCAACACTAATTTAGCACAGGGATTTTTGGCTGTTTAGTTCACTGCCATATACCTGGGATTGCTTATCCTTCAGTTGTCCCTTGAACAAAAGGGGTTTGAACTTTGCGGGTCCACAAAGACATGGATTTTTTTCAATAGTTAACACTGCAGTATTACACCGTCAACAGTTAGATGAATCCATGCATGCAAAACCAGAGATATGGAGGGCCAATTGCAAAATTAAACTCAGATATTCCCCTGCACCGGAGAAGGCAATGGCACCCCACTCCAGTACTCTTGCCTGGAAAATCCCATGGACGGCGGGGCCAGGTGGGCTGCAGTCTATGCGGTCACTAGGAGTCAGACACGATTGAGCGATTTCACTTTGACTTTTCACTTTCATGCATTGGAGAAGGAAATGGCAACCCACTCCAGTGTTCTTGCCTGGAGAATCCCAGGGACTGGTGGGAGCCTGGTGGGCTGCCATCTATGGGGTCACACAGAGTCAGATACGACTGAAGCGACTTAACAGCAGCAGCAGCAGCATTCTCCTGCACAGAGGGTTGGTGCCTCTAACCCCCAAAGTTGTTCACAGGTCAACTATATTTACAAGTTTTTGATAATTATTTATTAAAAATGGAATGAGCAAATGAATTCCCTACAAATTTCCCCCTTTCTCTCATATCTCTTTTACTCTCTCCATTATACTCTGTTCCTTCCACTGAATTTGTATGAGACACAGGGAGCCATCTTTTAAAAAAGTTTTTCCCCAACCCTTCAAGCTTATCTGTATTTTATTTGAAAATAATGTGATTATTCTATACTCTCCATCTTTACTTGCTCATGTCTCATTCGGTGCCATTCATCCCTCAGCCCACTGAGTCTAGGCCTTACTCTAAAGAGAAGGCCTACGATTTTCAGAAGGAGGAATCACTGATAACCTGTAGTGCTGAGTGGAAGCTTTCTGTCTATTATTATTACTGGACTTCCTGTTTGATATAGCACTAGTGACCACTCAATTCTTGACTGCTTCCTCTAGATTTCATTATGCCTTGGAACTCTTTATTAACTATTCTTAATTTTTTCAGAGTTTTTCCTATCTCTAGTCATTCTTCACGTGTTTGCCTTTCCTTACTGACTCCTATCCACTCGTCCTTGGATGCTACATTCTTTTCCTGATGGGCTTATCCACACTTGTGGTTTTAATTATCTCCTATGAGCTATAGAATTGCAGATTTCCACTTCAAACCCTGATATCTAAGCTGAGCATAGAATTTTCTTAACAGATTTAAGACTACCTGCCTGAGACATAAATGAGACAAATGATTTAGGATGTAAATTAATTTGATAGGATAATTTAGAATTGCCCCACAGTTACCCATTTTCATAGCTTAATAACATTACAGATAACAATTTTCTATAGGAACTATCAATCATAAAGACAACTATGATGAAAGGAATATCTATCAATTTTCTCTATATAGAGATAAGATTTTTGAAATTTATTCCATCAAATCACAAAAATCAAGGGACCAAGTTATCACAGATTTTTAGTTTTAAAAGACAAAACTGATTGTTATATTTAGGTTTACATGATATTGGAATCAGTGAATCCAAACAAAGAATTTAAAGCAGAAAAATATTCCACAGCAGCTTCTTCCATTCCAACAGTTTCACAGGGAAAATGGTTATCTTGTTATGTGTGTAAGCAGCTAACTTCGTGGAGACTTTCGTGAAATAAATTTTATAGCCAAGGTGCAAGGAAAGTACTTCTTAGAGAATTAACAGGTAGTATAATTAAAATTAAAGTTAGCTATGTCTAGACTCTTTTCAAACAACTTCAGTGAAACTATCTATAAGTGAAGCTGGTGAATTTTCACACATTTCACATACATCGACAATACAAAATTAAAATGTCTGTAAGGTAGACTGAAATGATCACTTTATATATAAATTGTAAAACAAAACAAACCTCAATATACAAGAAACTCCACTGTGCCATATAATGATTTCAAAGTTCTTAAATTAAGATCCTAGAATCTCTTTATTAAAACCAGCTTGCTTATATTTTGGATCATGAAACAGTTTGGAATAGGATGTGCTACATGCTGCCTGTGGTTGAATTTTAACAGACAATATATTAAGATGACATCCATTTAAATAAGCTGTGTTTTTTTCTGAGCCTAGTTGGTAGTGAATATGACTTCCATTTAAAACAGATGCAGCTTTATAAGCATTTTTTCATGAAACAGGTTTTAATTGCAAATTTAACTGGAGTTCGAGTAAAAATGAAATTAAAAACTTAGCATCTTTTCAAGATTTTCTATGACTCTAATTTGCTATATATATATTTTTCAGATATTTTAAATCTACTCCTTATTAAACTTTCACACTTGCAGAGCTCTTCAACCTGCTGACCCCAGGAGAATCAGACAGCACTCCCTGGATGCTAAGCATGCTGAAGCTCCTTTAGAATAAGTTAACTGACTAGGTTTTGGAAAGCATCAATTATGTTTTACATTTGAATGAAAATTAAACTCTTTCATTTGTTTGCTCAGCTGTTCATGGAATACTGCATAAATTGGGTTTAAAATGAATGCATTATCTATGTAAATGCCTTGCAATCCTTTGCAGTCAATAGCAGTATAAATAAAATCCGCTGTACTAAATGCATTGCAACTTGATGTAACCAGTCACTATATTAAAAGTAAAACCCTACTTGGACTGGAAAAAAAAAATCGCAAGTGCATAAAGAAAAATCAGCATATTTCTAGTTTTATAGCTTTTGAATATTTTTAACAAGGCTTAGATTTAGGATTTTCAAGCAATTATTTTAAATGAGATTGTCATTTATTTAACTAGTTAATAACAGCTACAATTGACTAGTAACCTTAATTAGGAAAACAAAAACACTGATGAAGAAGTTGAGGCTCAACTGACTTTAAACCAATTTGTTTGGAATATCACAGTAATTGAGATTCAATCACAAGTTTATGTTACAAGTAATAATTGAAATAGGTTTGTGTCTTAGTACTTTAATACCATTTTGAATATATGATAGCTATTTAAAGTAATTTCTAGAGTCCTATGAAAATGAAAGTCTTAACTGCTCAATTGTGTCTGACTCTTTGTCCATGAAGTTCTCCAGGCAAGAATACTGAAGTGGGTAGCCACTCTCTTCTCCAGGGAATCTTCCCAACCCAGGGATCAAACCTGTAAATCCTGCATTGAAGGCAGATTCCTTACCGTCTAAGCCGCCTGAGAAGCCAATTTATTTCGTCTCTTATTTCCCAATAAAATTTTACTCTAAAATGGAAATTTTATCATTGAGGAATATTCTTCTTACTATACTCTGATTGGGATTTGATTTCACCCAGAGTAGAAGTATCTTAATGTAACTAGAACCACTGGAATGTCCTGTGATTAGCCAGGGTGTTTTCCTAAAACCAACCTCAAAATGGCAATGGACACAGTACTGGATTTAATTAGAATTTTATATGAGGTTGGTCATTCAGACTAGCAAAGATACATAATGAATATGGTCTTTTGGAGATGATATTATGGTAAAATTAACTGTTTGGTTGACATTAATGTCTTTCTTTTTAAAATCCAAGAGTATCAGATACCACCAGGACCCTAAATCTGTTCCTTGTATATTCACCTTGTCAAATCAACATAGTGCTTCAGTTAACCCTTTTAAATTTTATGTTAAATGGAGTAACTTGCAAGGCTCAAATAAAAATAAGGAAACTATAACATTTCTCTGCTAGTATCAGTATATATAGAAATTGCTTTAATGTGTTATGTTTTTTGCCCTCCTTCCACAAAATTAAACAAAGTTTGACAGTGAAATATTCCAATTGCTAGACCACAATATATGTATGAACTTTGCCTGATAGAATAGAATGTTGAAAGTAAATATTTCTTTAAACTCTGCCCAAATACATTTTGTCTACTTGAGTGCCAAAGAAATAATAATGACAATAATGCATGGCAGAGAATATGGGAGAGAAATGGAATATTTATCTGAGGAAGATGCATCCCTATGTTGCAAACAATCTTTTCATAAAATCATAAACTCATAAATAATCATTTCCATAAAAGCATATTATTACTTATTTATACCTAATTGTTAAAAATTGATAAAGAACCTCTCTCATGACATCTTAAACCATGCAGAAATCATTCAGTAATTATTACAGGTATAATTAGATTGTGTAATCCTTTGGAAATTGCAAAACACTAATAAAATCTAGTAGACATTAAATATTTATGCTTGCAAGATTGTTGGCTTCCCATCTCTGAAGATTTCACTGAAAGTCATTTAACAGCTTGAAGTAGCATTTTTAAACTAAAACTTGTTTTGATTTACTAAAACAAATCTAGATAAGATGTGAAATATCAACTTAAAATCCCAGAGATACAAGGAATGAAAATTAGCTAGAATATAGCATTACTACAAAATTATATATATTCCAATTAAATGATAGAAAAAAGAACCTTATTTAATGGCATGGCATAGCAATACAATTCTATAAGACAAAACTTAATTGTACTAATAATAAATCAAGTACTTGAAACTATGAGGGATAACATGTTAGAAAGAGTCTCTAAGCTAGGTAAGGTCAGAGACCATGTTTATAGTGTTCATCCCTGATTCATTAGAACTTAGCACTGTGCCAGAACAATGGTGGACATGTTTGTTTAGAGTTGAATTAGTAAATGAAACTTGTTATAATAATATACAGTAACTGAAGGGAATATGCAGAGGAACCATGACAAATCCAAAAGTAAAAGATTCTGGAAACAATTAAGAAATTCTAAAGTTAACATAATATTTTAGTATCTCCTATAACTTTATTTGCATGGTGGTGGCAATATAGATTTGCAAAAAAAAATAATTGGTAAAAATTTTTTTCTACTAGAAAATAATATGGGATATAATCAAGCAGGATAACTTGTTGCTGTTCTTGGTTTATCTTCCTCATACTCTGGCACCTCACTTTAAGGAGGGTTTCCCTAGAGAAGACTTCAAACTCCTTTATTTTTAAAATGATTTCTTTATTCATTTAACAAATGCTGGTTGAAAACATATTTTAGGCTCTGGAGACCCAATAATGGATATAAAAAAATTTATATATCTGCCTCTTGCGCTGCTGCTGCTGCTAAGTCGCTTTAGTCGTGTCCGACTCTATGCGATCCCATAGACGGCAGCCCACCAGGCTCCCCCGTCCTGGGATTCTCCAGGCAAGAACACTGGAGTGGGTTGCCATTTCCTTCTCCAATGCATGAAAGTGAAAAGTGAAAGTAAAGTTGCTCAGTCGTGTTCGACTCTAAGTGTCTATAATTTGTTTGCTAAATGTAAATGGACTCTATACAACTGACATTCCATTTGGATAACTGTATTTTTGAATTTGTAGGCTAAAGTATCAATATGTAAATTCTGAAATGGGAGGCAGTGAAAGATAGGAATTAGTCATCATTCTGTAACAGACAAAATAAGGTCCAAGTACTTAATTTTTAAAAATCGTAGTAGAATTATAATGATTGTGTGATTTTAAGACTTAAACCAAGGATTAGCAGAGAAAGCCACTGTAAATGCAGCTTATATTCGCTGTAGACAAACTACAACAAATAAAACTATGTTGACGATAAGATTCTGGGCACAGTAACTAGCGCTGTCCCGGAGAGTCCACAGACAGCGTCTCTAATTCTTCTAGCTTCCTTGTAAGATAGGTATTATTTTCCCTGTCTATACTGATGGGAAAGCGCAGATGTACTGCTTGTGGTCCAAACAGAACTATTATGTAGGTATGATTCAGGAACCTAAGACCTTCCCAGTAGAACATTTCTTAGTTACTACTAGGTGTCTGTGTCATGATTTATCAGTTACATGTTTCAAAGCCAATTACAATTTTACCTGAATCAATATCAATTCGGAACTTGCCATATTTTACTTTATTTTCTCTTCAAACAATTACTGAAATAGGCAGCAAAAGCCCTACTGAGTTAATAAGTACAGGGTTAAAAGAAGTCTTGGGTAGATTTTGCTTACAATCAAAATATTTAATCAACTGAAAATTTCAATACAGGCACTTCACTTTATAGATAAAGTGTCTGAGATTCCTGGAGACTAAATAAGGTAATTTTAAGTTGTGAGACTAGATCCGACATTTCTCATTTTCTGTCCACTAAATAATTCAATTTATTTTTAGTTATAATTGTTTGATTGTTTTTACCTTCTTCTATCAAAACCTGAAATAACACCTTTGATAAGCATCATTTCTCTGTTATGTTTCATAAATAATTCATACCAAGGTGTGCTTCAATTCAAACTTCCTCCTAGCTGATTTTCGAAAAGGAAAAAAGGACTGTGGTATATGTTAAATTACTTTACTTTTCTTCTCTCACTGCAACACATGAACTGCTGCCTCTATCCCCAGTCTTGTATAAACTTAGCTGAGCCATGAGTGATTCACAACAAAGGGACAACTACCAGTACCTTTCTTACTTGTAAAGACTAGGAATTTGTAACAAATTTTCCACCAGTGATATGAAAACCGTCAACATTTTCTTTTGCTAACAAATGATTTCTTTATAAAAATGTGATAAAACAACTCACAAATAAGATTTTTAAAATTACTGAAATGTCTTCATTCCTTCATTCTGAATGTATTTCTTTAATACATTCATGGAAGTCATCTGTCACCCCAGTTATACCATAAAGTGTGAAAGAAGGGATTTGGGAGGCGGGAGGCACACAGAGTTTGTTCAGTGAGGTAACTTATATTAATAGTATAAAATGTAAATCATATAATTTATCACTGAGAAAACAAAATATGAGCCAAGGATATATTTCTTTACATTTTTAGATTTAACTAGCATTGAAAGTTTCAAGGTTTATTTTGTCTAGTCTGGCTTTTTAATTGACAGGCTAATTAGAAGGGTATGCTAGACTACTTGTCCATACCAAGATCAGTGTGCAGCTGTCCTAGGGGAAGGACATATAAGCGAACTTGTTGACACTTGAAATTAAGCAGCACTCACCCGAAAAACTGTCATTTCTTCAAGCAGAACTTCTTCTAAATCATGCCAGGTCTCCTTAGGAATTGAAACTACTTTAAGAACAGTTCCAACATCTTTGAAAGAAAGTACAGAACACCACAATTTAAACAGATCTAAAGAGAGTTTAGTGCTAATAAATTATATCAGTAATTGAATAGAAAGAATGGCATTTTGATGTCAGCATTTTAAAATGTATTTTATTGGTATAGCATTAGTAATATATATTCAAATGTATTTCATGAAACTAGATAAAATGTAAATGTAGCTATGGAATAAAAACAATTGAACTTTTTTAGAAATATATGAAGCTTTGAAGGTGGTTTTATTCTAAACCTGTGTTATTAAATATATATATAATCATTAGGTTGGATTATTTTTATTTTCAATCTCAATTATCAGGTGTCTCAAAAAAAAAAACTAAATTGAAAATAGTATCAACTTGACAGTATAGGGGCTTGTCAAAAAACTAAAATCAGAAGAACCATACTGCTGGGTACATATCAGAAAAGAACCAAGAACACTAGCTTAAAAAGATACATGCACTCCCATATTCACAGCAGTATTATTTACAACTACCAAGGTATGCACCTAACCTAGGTGTCTGTCAACAGATGAATGGATAAAGAAGATGTGGTATGTGTATGCTGCTAAGTCACTTCAGTCGTGTTCGACTCTGTGCGATACCATAGACAGCAGCCCACCAGGCTCTGCGGTCCCTGGGATTCTCCAGGCAAGAATACTGGAGTAGGTTGCCATTTCCTTCTCCAATGCATGAAGGTGAAAAGAGAAAGTGAAGTCGCTTAGTCACATCTGACTCTTCGTGACCCCATGGACTGCAGCCTACCAGGCTCCTCCATCCATGAGATTTTTGTATGTATAATGGAATACTACTCAGCCATAAAAAGAAAGAAATTTTGCATTTATAGCAATATTGATGGACTTGGAGGGCATTATGCTAAGTAAAATGAGTCAGACAAACACTATCTATCTTATATGTGGAATCTAAAAAATACAACAAACTAGAATATGACAAAAGAATAAGCAGACTCACAGATATAGAGAACAAAATGAGTGGTTAACAGTGGGAAGAGAGAATGGGGGAGGGACGGTATAGGGGTAGGAGCAAAAAAGGATTATTATGGGGTTATATGGAATCATCTGTGTGAAACTTTTGAAAATTTAAAGCACTATAGAAACTGAAGAATCTTTCATCCAATAAAAAATAAAAAAGAAGAAAAATTACACTTTGACATGACAAGTTTTTCTCGTTCTTGTCATGAAATCAGGAACTACTATCAATATTTAATATTCAAGCAAAATGGAAGCAATGTTGCCAAGCAACAAAAGTAGTTGAGCTTCAGAGCCCAACTGCTCACCATCTTCCCATGAGGAAGGCTTTAGTACTTACAGGTCCCTAAAAAGGCAGCTCAATGACCATTTAGTGCTAATCTGACTTCTCATAATAAATACTAGATTACTTATTAGAGTGTTTTTCAATATTTGGCCTAATCAATTTTGGCTTTGGTTTAATTAACATATTAACATATTAGAGTGCTTAAAAATTTAAATTTATCATTATAAATAATAAAATAACTGTTAAAGTGAATCCCTTTTAATAGAGATTTCAAGTATTGTTTATTCATTGCTAAAAGATACAAAGTGTTTTAATGATGAGTTGCTATTTTTACTCTAAGTTGGGTTAAGAAGCTACTTGTGTACATGCTCAGTTGTGTCTGACTCTTGCAACCCCCACCAGCATTTCTGTCCATGGAAGTTTCCAGGCACAAATACTGGAGTGGGTTACCATTTCCGACTCCAGGGTCTCTTCCCAACCCAGGGATCTAACCCGCATCTCTTGGGTCTCCTGCATTGGCACGCATATTCTTTACCAACCTTACCAACTATACCACCTGGGAAGCCTACTAATTTTCCAGTATTTAGCGATGCATTCCTATTCTTGATAGAAGAAAGGACAGGGAAAATTCAAAAAATTTGACTCTTTGACATTCCTTTTCATCAGTTATGAAATGGAATTATTTTTAGCTATGGATGGCTCATTTTAATCAAATTTAACAGACAAATTATTTGAGAAGAAAAATCTCGTCTGTAAAAAATGTTACACCATAAAAATAATTCAAAGTATTCATACCCCAGGTAACCATTTTCAGGGGATCAATACGATGTGGTATGTGAGCTCAAGAAAGGCGGCTAGTGTATCCCTTGTAAAGTTTTTTTTTTTTAAGCTGTCTTTTAAGAGGGTCTTTCTATGTTTACAGGACCTTAGACTACTCATAACACCAAAGATTAAAGGTAAATTAGGTTAATCTACTCTGTGCCTCTGATCGGTCTCCAGTATCCAAACATAACCTTATCTGTGTTCCAGATCAAGTTTTACTGAGTAGTATTTCAAACAATTTCACACAAATTGAATCAGATTACTCAACCAGGATCAATGTGTAACTTAGTTAAAAGGTAAAATTACTGTAATCAATTTACTTTGCTGACAGATGACCCTGTTCTGTGCTGACCAATAGCCATCCACACCATCAGATGTTCAACATGCTCATAAAATTGGTTCCTTTAAAGACAGCTCACGTCCCAAGAAGAATTGAAAACTCAAGCTTGGATTTCTTCAGTCAAACTGCCAGAAGCAAGCTTTTGTTGCAGTGACAATGAGTGGGGGACTTTTCAATATTAAAGGCCAGAGGTGAAGAAAAAGGCAAATGCGACTTTATCGAACAAGCTTAACTACTCTGTAGAGAGATCTAATTATAATTTGACATTAAATGACAAACTAATATTTATTGAAGAGAAATCCTATCATCTTATAATTTCTCAAGATATTTATAACCAGAAGTTGATACTTGTAATTCATTGACTTTTACTGAACTCTAAGTCTCACTGGGATTCTTTAATTTGATAGAGAAACTTTCTCCCTCATAAAAGGAAACTATAATGTATTGCTCAGAACCTGACACTGTTACACCTGATAACATTAAGTATTTCACAATTTTGTTATAAAACTTTAAGTCTTCAAAGCACTTACTGCACAGGTGCCATTCCCCTATAGTTAATGCAATTTTTTTCTCTGTTTCTCACCAAGGGAAAATAAATGTTATTACACAAGATTTCAGTGGAGCACTCACTCTGTTTCCCACTGATTTATGTCAGTTAACGTTAATGGAGACCAGGAATTTATTACCTTGGAATCTGACCCTAAGCAGCAAGCTTCAGATTTGTAACTGGCGCTTTCAAAATAGTATTATTAAAGAGAGTAATAGGTTATAGTAGTAATGGAATTCATTCTAAAATATACCTACCTACAAAATGCTTGTTTCTAGTCATATAATTGGTAAGATATACTGTTAAATTTATGCAGCAATGAATCTAAAATGTATATGCTGATTCCTTATGTCCACTTTGTTGTTTTTCTGATGAAGTTTGGTTTGCTTTGTTTTGTTTCTCATTGTATGGTAAACAGACTAAACAAATTTTGTTGCCAAAATTTATTTTCTGGAAGGTTTTTGCACTCTATGATCATTTTAAAGTTCAGATAGTTTTGCATCAATATATTATAGAACATTTATTGACTCTCTTGGGAATTTTATGCATGGTTTGAGCAATATCTTTGTCCTGAAAAACCACTGGTCAAAAAAGAGTTATGACTCAATTATAGACACTGATCACCTAATCATTATCTTTACCTGATTAAATTTATCAACTTTTGATTGAAAAGGAGATTTAAGTTAATAATGTCAACTTGTCTAAAAATATGACACATTAGAATGGGACAATGTTCAGGGTTTTTTTAGTCATTTATCAGAGGTTAACTATACCTTGAGCCCCAGTTCGATTCCTGGGTTGGGAAGATCCCCTGGTGAAAGAATAGTCTACCCAGTCCAGTATTCTGGGCTTCCCTGGTGGCTCAGATGGTAAAGAATCGGCCTGCAATGTGGGAGACCTGGGTTGGATCCCTGTTTGGCAAGATCCCATGGAAGAGGGCATGACAACCCACTGCAGTATTCTTGCTGAGAGAATCCCCATGGACAGAGGAGCTTGACGGGTTACAGTCCATGAGGTCACAAAGAGTCAGACATGAGTGAGTGACTAACACAGCATAGCATACCTTGACAGTGACTATAAAACACTCCCTCCGTTTTTAGTATACTTAATTAGTTAAATGCAATGTTCTGGAAGAACATTTAGAGCTGAAGTTAAAACATTTACCTGTTCCAATAAACATGACATCATACTGGCCATCTTCTGCATCCACTCGATCTACCACAATTTGTGTAAACTGATAATTTACATCTGTTTTGATCATTATCGGCCGGTTATTGATAGGAAATACTGGATTGTACATGGCTGGATGGCTTCTTGCAAATGTTATAACGTCATCAGGAAGGTCTTTTGTAGAGTCAAATCCACCAAAAGTTTTACTGGGACACTATTAAAATAAAGAGAATAATATCTTTTGATTACAATATAATGAATAGGATTATAGTTTATATATTATATGGCCTCAATTGTCTAGAATTTAAATCTGCAAATTTTTTTAAGTAACTGTTAAAATCAAAAATAAAATAATGTTACTTAAGTTAGTAGATATAATATGTAGTATATATTTTCTAAACATATCCTAAGTCTCAATGGGATGTCATCACTTCTCACCAAGAACTATAAATGTATCTAGTGAACTCAGGGTACAGAAGTCTGATGCCTTTTATTAGTGACAATACCATCTACATTACGTTATCAATGAAGAATTTGAAATAGTGAATGAAATATGTTATCACTGAATGTAATTAATCATTAGTTTAGAAAAAGTCAATAATTTTCTTGGATACATTCATATTTCCCTATGATATCATGCTAAACATAAATATGTTCCTTTCAAATTAAGAAAATATAAACTATTCTTTATTGCTTTAATATAACCCTGAAAAAATACTACAAAAGTACCAAAAATATTATTTCATTAATAATTACAGTAACGTTAGGGAAAAGAATATGTGTTACTCAAAGTGTTACCAATTTGTATGGTACAGAAACTGACCAAACACACTGGAGCAAGCAGAAAAGATGATGGCCATAGAAAGCCAGAAAGAATGCAGTGTTGTATACTGCCATGACATCACCTCTGACTTAAATGCTCCATTTAGGGCAATAAAACAGAAACAAGAAAATTCCGATTTTAGTCTGTCTCTTTTTCATTGCATTTAGTTATATGGTAAAAGCTTTTAGAGTACAATATCACCGTTTCTTGCTTTTTTGCCTTACACTTAGGTAATTTCTGCCATTTAGTTTAAGAGTTTGAAAGCTGAAATGTAATTAAGTGGTTCCTGATCTTGCAAGAGGCTTAGAAGGAGAAATCAATTGTCTTTGTCATTACCTTGATACAGATCATTAATAATTCATGAGAAATGAAATAAATAAAACTTGTTTTGAAATGGAAAGAGTGTCTATCTATCTATGAATATATATGTATAGAGTAACCAGATATACACACAATAACACATTAATATTTCAGTTAAGGGATTTAGGGAATTATTTCTGTTTTAGTAAATTAAAAAAATATTTAATGAAATATCAAGTAGCTGTATAGCTGTATAAACTCCTAAAAGAAACAATAAAACATATTTTATGACATTATTTTTTTTTGCTTTTCTACCACCATTTAGAAATAACCTGCAAAAATTTAGAAAATTGCATATTAAGAGATTTATTTATTTTAGATTTTTATCTTATAATTTGTCTCATTCTCTTGCCTAGCTTTTATCATTGTATTTAGTACTACTTAAGCTGTAGGTTTTTGTTTAAAAATAAAGAAAATGCCATTCTATTGACACACTGTTTGAAGGCCACTTACTGTGTTTTTCTCCAGTAGTGTTGATGGAATGGCATATTCTCAGAAGCCCACTTTTGAAATTAATGGATTCATCTGAGTGAATTTTATTCACAGGGCAAGGTGCTATCTCCTCTTGGAAGCCCTTATCTAACTCCTGGCTTAGAGAAGGAATTAAGGCCTTCTGCCTTCTGCCTCCAGCACTTGGTGCAAATTGCTGCCATGATTTTCCATGCTATAACAACTATCTGTGAATAATGGGTGAGAATTCACGCTCTAGAACCAAACTGCCTGAATTAGTCCTGGCTCCTTTCTTTGCCTCAGAGTCTTGATCTGTAAGATGGGGACAATAATTGGGCTACTGAATATAATATATATATACATATAAATAGGACTGACACAAAATAAAATTTTAATTGCTATTAATTCTAAATACACTGTAGACATCTTCAGATCAAATACTCTGCAGCTCCAAATAAAAGCACAGTATCTAATGGAAGACTTTCACCAAGTTTGTTGAAGTAAACCCAGAGCAAGTTTATAATTAGAATACACTGACATTAATTAGTCATAGAAATTAAAAACAGCCATAAGTTATAAAACTGTCCTTCAACAAAGTGAAACAGTTGATCATTAAGAAATGGAGTAAATATCATACGCATTTTTATAAAACCATTTGGCTTCTTATAATCAATGGATATTCTATCTTATTCATTTATTCTTCTGAAAGTCTATTTAATTTTTTATTTACAAAATCCATCAACTAGAAGTAACCTTTATGAAATGCTAATAAGTAATTTTAGCAATACAGAAAACAAATAAGATTAAAAAGCATTCTATGTCCAATAAAATCATATAAAAACAGCATTTACTTGAATTAAACAATAAAACTCATGTGAAATTAAACAAACAAATTTAAAGAACAAGTTTTTTCATCATATGAAATTATTTCCTTAAAGATTTTTAGGGTTAGAAAATGTTGCACTGGATGAATCCCTACACATATTTTAGAACTTCTGACATCATATTGATGAAACTTTGCTTACTTTTGACCATATTGATTTTTTTCTTTTTTTATCCCTACTTTAAACTGTAGGCTTAAATCTGGTTTTATTATGAGCTCTGTCCAATTTTTTTGAGCTGGAGTGTGCCTAGGATTGCTGGAGGAGAGGGGCCAGTGAGAGTAGACAGCATCTGTTAAAATATGGGGGCCCTGTTCCATGAGGTATTTTTATTTCTTGCATATCTTCTTTACCTATTTGAGGGATTTTCACAGGAAGAAAATACTGGTTAAAAACGTTTTCCTCCTATTTAATGGCAATTCTTGAGCCTTCACCACGATCAAAGAGAACAAGTCCAGGTATATCTTAACTTTCTCAGCTCTCCATGAAAGCCATTTTTACTATATCCCTTTCAGAAAAGAAAATAAGAAAAGCTATCTGTTCAGTTTCTATTTTTCAGAAATTATGGGTAATAACTACTGGTAGGCACTGAACTTAAACACTGATGCCTCTGAAGAACACATTGCTAAAAGCGGAATTTCAACGTATCAGACAAAATCCTCATCTTGCTTTCATTTATAGTCTTGGAATCATTCTTTTTTATAATCTGCACTAAATATGTGCATAGCTGCTTTTTTGTTAAGTCTTCAGCATAAATGTACTCATTTCCTGTCTTGAACACCTAGGTCACTTACAGTTCCTGGTCGTGGGTAAGGGACTCTTCCTTGATAAGGCACCCACTGGTAGTTGGGACCATCCCTGTGAGCATATGGTCCAAGGAACACCCTTCTCACATCACTCATGCTATACATGCACACGGCTGACCCCTTGAAGATGTTACTAAAAAAGAGAGAACAAATACAGAATTTCATTTTTATACAGTGACAGAGCTATTTATGCTGATGTCTTAAATTTCAGATAGCAATTATCAATACCTGAACATAAATTCTCAAATAGTGTTTAGTATTTTTAAAGCTGCATGTATATATATTTTAATAAGATGTAAGAGAACAAATTATCATTGCTCAAAATTAGAAGGCATGGATGAAACCATCTTTAGTACTAATGTGTGCATGCTTAGTTGCTTCAGTCATGTCTGAGTCATGTCTGACTCTGTGTGACACTATGGACTGTAGTCTTCCAGGCTCCTCTGTCCATGGGATTCTCCAGGCCAGAATACTGGAGTGGGTTGCCATGTCCTCCTCCAGGGGAACTCCCGACACAGGGATCCGACTTGCATCTCTTACACCTCCTGCATTGGCAGGCAGGTTCTTTACCACCAGCGCCACCTGGGAAGCCCCTAAGTACTCACAGAATATATGTATTCATGTCATAAACAGACAATATATGATACAAATATGTACATTCATATCATGGTACTTTAAAAAATTAAGTGAATATGTCCAATCAAATTTTAATGGTTTTAATACTTACAGAATAAATCAGTGTTGGACATTGTAGCTTAATCTTTCTTTATGCTATCACAGTCCTTTGCAGCACTTTTCCTGACTTTTGATTTTAAATTATTTCCCTTTTAAACATTTATACATATCCAAATACATAACACTATTTATATATTAAATATATATTTAATTCAGCAACTCCAGGTAATATAAACTTCATGCTGAAGAGAACAGTCAGAAAATAAGCTGTTTGATTGACAGCAAGAGCTTTGAGGGAGATGAAAATGAGGAAAGGAGGAGGGGAAGAGAGAGGGAGGTGGAGAAGAAGGAGGGAGATGGAGGAGGTGAGGGAGATGGAGGAGGTGAGGGAGAAGGAGGCTAAGGACAAGAGAGAAGAGAAAGGAGAGAAGAGGAAAAAAAGATTTTTCACCCTTAGTTTATATTACTATAAACTGTTAACAAAATGTAGATTTCTTTTTTTTTTTAATTTAAAAAAAAAATTTTATTTTTACTTTATTTTACTTTACAATACTGTATTGGTTTTGCCATACATTGACATGAATCCACCACGGGTGTACATGAGTTCCCAAACATGAACCCCCCTCCCACCTCCCACCCCGTATCATCTCTCTGGATCATCCCCGTTCTATGTTTATAATATTTTATATTTCATTCAAATTTTTCAAGTCAAAACTATACATAGGGCATGGCATGCATTTCATTGTTAAATTTATAGCAATGACCTTCTTTGCTAAAATTTATGTATAAAATGATTTACATCATGACTTATTTCAAGCACCTAAGAATGCACAAGAGCTCAAAGGTTAAGCCAACATTGTTCTTTCAAAAACATATTTTCACAAATATGGACACTTAAAACAGTGTCCAAAGGACATGGATTTTCTATGATAATAAGAGAATAAAATGCTCTTTACCTGGAAGTTGTAAATACTCCATATACAACTGGATTTTTAGGATCTTTAGAATTCATCAGGAATACATCCTCTGTTTAAAAATAAAATTAGGGAAATTTGCATTTCTGAAGGTTATGGCAAAGCCTGAACAAGTATACTCTATGCAACATCAACATCATTATCTACTTACGCAATTCATCAAAATGAGTGTCGATGCCATTTGGGCCTGGCACTGAGCAAATGAGACGAGCTTTGAGGAATGTTGTCCATTTATTCACCAGACTTCTGTGGCCCCCAAAGTCATTCTGAATGGAGGGAATAACGGTTTTAAAAACTGTGCGTGCAAATGATAATTTAAAATATTAGTTTAATTGTCTCGTATCTTTCGTATATGAAACATACACAAAATGCAACTCCTCATTTTTCAAAATTGATAAATGAATTTTAAATGACTAGATATAAGTAACTGCATTCTCATCCTACTGTTGGTGCAATCTATTCATTCAAACCTAATTCAAGGAGTGACTTATAATAAATACCCCTTAGCATTAAACAGTCACTGTACTTTTTCCATTCTGTGACCACTTTGCAATGGACAATATTACTCTTGTGTCTGTTTTGCCTGCTTTAAGTCTCTCTCTCTTACGTAGTAAGATTTAATCCATCTAAGTAAGCTGGTTCATGGAAATAAGCACATTTGCACATAGTAGCACTTCATGAGTCTTTATTGAATGAAAGAATAACTGCATGCCTCATAACCCAGACTCAAAATACAACAGAAAAGCATGCTAAACATTAAATATTTTTATAAGTTCAAACAGTTGAAACAATTCTGACTTTATAAATAGCATGTTGAAAAAAATATCAGAAAAATTTTAGTAAAGAAGTCATTCCAGAGGAACATATTGAAAAAGTAACTGCTTATTGAAAATGAAAATTAAACTGTAACTCAATGTAGCAATAAACTCTATTATGATGATATGCTTTTACTGGTAACTTCTAGACTTTTAAAATAGTATTTATGTGCATATTTTTGAAGAAATATCTTTTCCTCAAAATTATAACACTGATTTATATTTTGTTTATATGACTTTATTTAGTATAAAGATTTTTTTTAACCCTTGTAAGTAGTGCTTTTAATGATGCTCTATATTTTGTGGAGAAAAGATTCTCATATATTCATATATCATTTGTATGTTTCCAGATCATTAAAACTTATAATTTTCCAGTAATTTAACATACTAGATAAATAATTAAATCATGATTGTGGAACAAAAGAGGTTATGCCCCTCTTCTAAGATAGGGATTTGTAAAATTTCATTATTTTTTAAAAAATAATTTCATTTGAAGACAATAATTGACTTTGTCCCTATGATTTTCTTGAGATGAAAGGTGCTTTAATAATACAATAATAGTTGGCTTTAATCATATTGCATATATACTATATTTTACAGTATAGAGGGTAAGAACAATACTGTTACCATAAGTATTTACTGACAAATTTTTTTAACCTTAAGTATTTACTGACAAATTTTTTTATTCTGTCTAACATTATAATGCATCTCACATCCAATTTTGTGCCATACAGCATATGAAAGCTCACAGCTTCAAAATTATGTATGTTTGCTTTGTATGTGCACACTGAATGCAATAAATTTATAAAAATAAGCTATATTGTTTTTTCTTTTATATTCACACTTTAGCTATTTCCAACAAAATATATTCATTGAAAACCTACACACTGTAGGAAACTTTACTAGGTCTGAGAATACAAAAACTATTTTCCAAGGGAATATAAAAAATTATTTCTCTAGAATTTTAAACTAGCATTACTTAATGTACTTGTGAAATAGTATGTGGCAACCTCCACCTGCATGTTTGACTACAAGGTTATACATAAGCAACTATAATATGTTTTTGCCATTTAAATATTTATAATGATCAGGCAGGCTTTTTAGCCTTATTTTTATTATATTTGTACAAAGATGGGAAAGGAGAAAAAAACTGTGATTAGACAATGATGCTCTCATTTTCTCTTTACCTCACCTTGCATATCTGACCTATTCTAGCGTGAGTGGCTTTTCCAGTGTGTTCTCCATCTATTGCGTTTTCACGGAAGAAAAAGTACACTTTGTCATCTTCAGGGTTGTCACTCTCTGGGATGAGGTGGGCACTAATGAACCTTGGATCTGAGAGACAAATTATAGCACATATATTAATTCACAATTGGGTAAATAAGATCATTCATTATAGTCTATTTTCAATTTTCTTTTAACTCCTATTTGACATATTTCAAGAGCTAATTTTCCTTGGTTCACTCCTTTTCAGCAGATGCAAACTGTTCTTTATGCATTTTAAAGTATGTTACAAATCACTTATGTTTCAAAAAATTATTTTTTTTCCAATAAAAATCAGGAATAGATACAGAAACCCTCAGTGTAGCCAGACAATGCAGATGCATTATTGGATATTAAAATATTTTGTAAACTGGAAGAGCTATCAAGCATCACTTATTGCCATCATCATTGTTATTCTTTTTTTTAAGCATAAAATAGTTTAAATCACACTACCAATTGGTCTATTCCCCTTTCCAGTAAAAACTGTGTGGGAAGAGAGAGGTGAGATTCCTATAAAACAAAGCAAACCAAGTTCTCTCAAGTTGTACCCCATCTCACTAAGTGGGAATGCCATTTACTAGATACTCAAGCTCCAAACCCTGGCATCACCCTTGAGTTCGCTGTGTCTCCACAGAATAGGTCAGTGCGTATCTCTGATACATCACTACTTCTCTAAACCCTCCTATATCTTTTTGAATCACTGGCAGTAAAACACAAACTCCTTACAGTAACGAAGCCATCTATGACGGTCCCTGCTACTCTTCATGCCTTCTCTTCTACCTATTCTTCCTCCCATACCTTACTCCTAGCCAAGTATGCCAATCCCTTCCTGGTTCTCAAATAGGTTCAGTTCAGTTCAGTTGCTCAGTTGTGTCTGACTCTTTGCAACCCTATGGACTGCAGTATACCAGGCTTCCCTGTCCATCAGCAACTCCTGAAGCTTGATCAAACTCATGTCCATCAAGTCAGTGATGCTATCCAACCATCTCATCCTCTGTCATCCGCTTCTCCTCCTGCCTTCAAACTTCCCCAGCATCAGGGTCTTTTCCAATGAGTCAGTTCTTTGCATCAGGTGGCCAAAGTATTAGAGCTTCAGTTTCAGCATCAGTCCTTCCAATGAATATTCAGTACTGATTTCCTTTAGGATTGACTGGTTTGATCTCCTTGCAGTCCAAGGGACTCTCAAGAGTCTTCATCACCACAGTTCAAAAGCATCAGTTCTTTGGTGCTCAGCTTTCTTTAATGTCAAAATCTCACATCCATACATGACTACTGGAAAAACCACAGCTTTGACTATATGGACCTTTGCCAGCAAAGTAATGTTTCTGCTTTTTAATATGCTGTCTAGGTTGGTCATAGATTTCTTCCAGAAAGTTATAATCAAGCAAAAGTGATGATAGAAGAATAGATAAAAACAAAGCAAATGGTATTTTGTACTTATAGATATTCTCTTAAGTTGGTATCATGGTCTGTCTCTAAAATATGTGAGGATAATTATCATCTTACACAAGTGGATTCTAGTGGGAAATCAAGCAAGTTATCATGTATAACATTGTTAAAAGGCCTTCAATCCGGTTATCTCTTTAGTACCTGACACTATACGCACAGAGTATTTGGTAGCCAAATTAAATCTGACATAACTTCAGATATGACAAAAAGTACCATTATACACAGAAAATAATAAACATATTACAATAGAAAAAGAGAATATCGAAGAAAAACAAAGTCAATTTAATGTGACTTGGCTATAAGAAATTTAGATCATTATCTTGAACAAAATATTCACTCTAATTTCAAAGTAAATCAGGTCTTTAGTTGATGTTTTCCAAAAATTTAAAAGAAGCCATTCTTTTAATATATTGAATTTAGAAAATCTTATATACATTTATTTTTTGGCCCAAACCTTTGCTCACTATTCATTTTCTATTTCTCAGGAGCCCAAAATTTGCCTTTCTCTTCCTTGCCCCTCTCTGTCATTCTCAGTCTGTTTCTCTCCTCTCTGGTGAATCCTCCTCTTTATCTAATCCAGTCATTCTAATTGTCTTCCTTATCATCCTAGAACTTCTTGGCCTCCTCAACCTCCAGTTACCTGCCTATACAACCCCAGAACTTTCCTCTCTCTGTCTTCATACCTAAGCAAGGATGAAGAAAATCATATAGTCTTTGTAAATGGATGTACATACATTCAAACTATTTATCCTAAATGCTAACGTTGCTAAGGAATTATTTTATTTACTTTTAGTGACTCACTTTAGACTTATTATCTGCTGCTGTTTAAAATCATTCTCACTGTCTTCAAAATAACTAATGGATCATCTCTCAATTTATCCTCCAAAGATGGATTATTTATCTGCTATACCACTGAGATCAAAGCCATTTAGTAAGAACTCCCTTCTTTTGCTTCCTTCCCCACCCAGTCTTTCTTTACTTCCATTCTGTGGAAGAATGACTGCTCTTCCTTTATATGTGTAAGGCCTCTCTCTATTTGCTCTCAATCCAGTAATCTACAGACTGTTGGTTGCTCCAATAAACAATCTCCCTTCTTCATACAATCTCTCACTATTTGTATTTTCATTTATCAAATATTTCCTAAGCACTTGCTCTGTGCTCCTAATTGTGGAGGATCAGGGGAAATGTTTTCTACCTACATGGTGCTTACTGTCTGTGAGAGAATACCAACAATTAAACACAGAAATTATTAAATTGCACATAATTTGCAAAAATAGAGAGTTTGAAATGACTGTAATAAAAAATGAAGAAAAAACTGATCTTGCTTTGATGGAATTAGGGAAAGTTTTTCTCAGAAGAAATGACATACAATTCAAGACCTGAAGAATATCTAGGAGTTTCCCAGGTAGAAGGAACACAGGTGCGAGGTTACAGAAACCACAGAGAATTTTACGCAACAGAGGAGGGAGGTGGTCAGAGATGATTACAGAAAGTTAAGCCACAGTAAGAAGGAAGTTTATTGTTCAGTAGTTTATTTTCCTAATGGCTAAAAGGGAAACCAGTAAAGTATTTTAAACCTAGTAATGACATTATCAGGTTTCTATTTTTAGAAGATCACTAGCTTCTGTAGGAAAAAATACATATATACTGAGGCAAGAATGAAGGCAAGAAGATTACTTTGAAGGCTGGTTAGAAATTATGGTGATGTGGACTTGTATCACAGAGGAGACAAATGCAGAGACTGTGAAAGTAGAAAAAATGAATTACGTTCACTGATAAGACATTGGATATGAGAAGCAGTAAGAAAAATCATGGACAAATTAAAGAAACAGTTGATTTATTTTATTATTTTTTTCTTTTTTATTTAAATTTTTATTTTTACTTTATTTTACTTTACTATACTATATTGGTTTGCCATACATTGACATGAATCCACCACGGGTGTACCTGAGTTCCCAAACATGAACCCCCCTCCCACCTCCCACCCCATATCATCTCTCTGGATCATCCCTGTGCACCAGCCCCAAGCATCCTGTATCCTATATTGAACATAGACTGGAGATTCGTTTCTTACATGATAGTATACATGTTCCAATGCCATTCTCCCAAATCATCCCACCCTCTCCCTCTCCCTCAGAGTCCAAAAGTCCACTTTACACATCTGTGTCTCTTTTGCTGTCTTGCATACAGGGTCATCATTACCATCTTTCTAAATTCCATATATATGTGTTAGTATACTGTATTGATGTTTTTCTTTCTGGCTTACTTCACTCTGTATAATCGGCTCCAGTTTCACCCATCTCATTAGAACTGATTCAAATGTATTCTTTTTAATGGCTGAGTAATACTCCATTGTGTATATGTACCACAGCTTTCTTATCCATTCATCTGCTGATGGAAATCTAGGTTGTTTCCATGTCCTGGCTATTATAAACAGTGCTGCGATGAACATTGGGGTACATGTGTCTCTTTTGAAACAGTTGATTTAAACATCTGGTTGGATAAGGGTGATTTACTGAGATGGAACAACTGAGGAGAATAGATTTGAGAGTGGAGAAGGAAGACTAGCCCAGTTTAGTGCATCTTTGGTGGGACATGCTTTTGAAGTTATCCCTTAGATCAGGAGATACAAGAGTTCTTTCCCCACTGGTAGTGTTCTTAATGTTAATCAACAGGAACCACCTCATCAGCCAATTGATTACTCATCCTCCTTTGGTCGTCATCACCCATTGGCACAATAAAGCAGTCACATCTTTCCAAAAAATTTTTTTGTTTTTCTGGCTTGTGCCTTTTTTTTTTTTTGACTCTGAACCTCAATTGTTAATAATAATCTTCACCATTTCCTTTGGGACTATTTTTCCTAAAACCCTAAATATATATGTTCCTTAAATTTATTTTCAGACACCTCTTATTTCCTTCTATTCCTATAAATAAAGCCATCTCCTAGTATTTCTTCTACTATTTTAATATTCTTAATTTTATTATATTTTTAAAGTTTTTTCCTTTGGGAATTTATTCACTTTTGTAGCTTGAAGTATCACCAGACTACATCAGCCTTTTTTTTCTTCCTATATTCAATTCTGCATTTCAAAATTTTGGCTACAATATTCTACTTAGATATCTTATTGCAACTTAAATTCATTATGCCCAGCAAAGAACTCTTCAACTTTTCTTTAAAAACTGTTTCTGCTCATACTTTTCCATTTTGGTTAATGTGAAGATCAGTACCTAGATATAAATGCTAGTTTACCTTAAATTGCCTCCGTCTCCTGCAGGACTTCTGTTTGGTACTCTAAATTTATTTTCAAACGTATTCTTGCTATAATTTTCGTTTCTTTTCCCTGTTTTATAGCATTAACTTTGCCAGCAAAACTCAGTCTTTTCACTTTACAGTTATATTTTTGGAATAATCTAACTTATACATGTATTATCTATTTCTTCTAAGGCATCTATCCATACAGTGCTACAAAAATAAGTACAAATGCATTTATACCATGTATTTTTAAATAACAGATTTCAAATGTCATAGGATATGACCACCATAAATCAAAATGTGGCAACCAGAAAGGGCTATAGGGCTGATACTATTCCAGGTCAGTAACAGGGCTAAAAGTAGATACTACATTTATCAATACATATGCTCAAGATGGACCATGATTTTGGCTCAGAGCTTTCTAGCAAGAAGAGGAAGTGGGAAACCTTGTCAGCTGCATTATTCACAGTCTCTAATAAAGACAATAAACTAAAGGCAAGCCACACCATTCATGGACTAAAACCTTTGACTTATCTTTCAGTAGAACCAACCACATTTCCCTTTATTAACTCCTTAGCAAGCCCACATATCATTCCAGAAAACACCACATCTACCATCTTCACAGTCATTTAGTTCACATAACATGAAGGAAAATTTGCTTCTATCTCTTCTAAATCATTTAATTCTTTTTTTTCTTATGATGCTCACCTTCATTTTTTTTATGACAGGCATTTGTCCATTATTTCTCCCTCTCTTACCTTCAGCTTCTAATAGACCAAAAATTCCCCTAAGCATATTGTGAATCTATCTCACTGCAGCTACCTAAATGCATGCCCTTATCTCTTCTGCCCTGGCACCCACATTCATGTTTTCCCTGCCTGTGGCCTTACCTTCTTCAATCCACCTTGTACATTCTACCTCCTTTTAACATATAAACTCTTTCCTGGCACCTGGTGCATGTTCCTCAATTAGAATCCATAAAACTCTGTTTAATGATGTATTTTCTTTCCTCTTTATTCTTGTAAGGTGATCTCCCTATTTTCCCCCTATTTCTTCCAGTCTAAGCATAATTTCTCAAACAGAACATCGCTCCTGAATGAATAAATGAAGAAATAGATGAATGAATTTGCTGAACTAAAATGTGCAGTTTTTTTTTAAGATATAGCACATTTTATTGCTTTTGGACGTAGTTTGTTAAAGCTTGGGAATGAACAGAACTCATCATAGCTTTGACAATGTTTAAGTCCCTGGTTAAAGAAATGTTTAGATGTGTTTATTTAAACTGCAACTATTTCTAAGAGTTATTATACCATAGTGGTTTTTCAAAAGGTTCTTCTGAAATGTTATAAATGTTATTTTAATTGAGAAGAACCTTTTTGTTTTTGATTGTATCCCTTTGTGTTAGGTAACTAATGTAGTAAAATAGATTATCTGTTTGCAATTGTTCAAATTTAGATTTCATCAGTAGGATTAAAATATCAGAAAGTATGCCTCTTCATTTTATGGAGCTAAGAATAATACATATATTAGAAGTCAGAGATTACCACTGTCCTGCAAAACTTCAAGTATTCAATAACTTGCCCTGTCATCAAAAATACTGCATGGAAAAGTTTTACCAAAATTCATTTAGATTGACCTATTTTGTTAGTTCTCTTTAGGAATCTAAGAAAATTCCTGGCATTTACAGAGGAAGTTATTCTACTTCCAGTACTCCCAGCAAATGGCAAGCAGAAATGAAAAACCCAAACCCACTAGTTACTTTTTCTTTTAAAATTTGTGTTCTGTAACCCATTAAATCAGTGATTGCCTATTTCCAGATACAAATTCCTGATTTTAATATGGCCAAGTCCATTCAAAATAACAGACATGCACATACAGGATTTTTAATAATGTAAACAGTTACAATGCCCCTAGATACTTTTCCACATTGCAACTCTGTAAATTGCTCTACTCTGTAAAGTTCACAAAATCCCAAGTGAGAATGATTTAACAAAACCTTTGAGCTTGTACAATTTGACAATATTTCTTGCCATGCGAAGCAGGAAGTTCATGTGGATATATAGTAAAAGCTGAACATCAAAAGAAAGGGGCAAAATCCATTTAAGCAAGATCAAAGTGCATTAATCTTGCCAGCATACAACTGCAATGTAAACACTATGAAGGGTAAATAGAGTTGGAAAGATTCTCTCATCTGAATAGCTTATAAATGGTATGCCTTTGGGGAAGAAACGTTGCCTTTACAGGTACTGTGCTACCTTTGCAATGCCCCTGAGCTTGGGATAGAAGCTGAACAAATAATCACATTTAATAATCTTGGGCCAATGCTCTCATGTGAAACATGGGGTCTTTAATCACGATAATAGCAATAAATGCTGAGTAAATACACTTCTCTTCTCTTTTCCCCTTTATCTCCTTTAGCACCCCTTGACATTCTTCCACACCTCATCCCACACATGGCATTTCTTGCAAAATTCACGTTTGGGCACCACCTGCCACTTATAACAGTACCACTCTGTCGAAATATTTTTAGCAGCTGCAAATTAAACTGTCCTTCAGGTGCAATCTCACACTTAATGAAAATGACACCTTGGCATAGGACATGCGGCTCCCTTTATGATTCATTTGGCATCTTGAGTTTATTTAAATTATGAACACATTTTGGTGCACTCAGGATTAGGATCAGTCTGATTTGCTAGGATGGGTACATTTTGACCAACATTTGGCTGGACTTCTCCCTTGTACCCACGAGTCCCCAAAGAACAAGAACATTCAAGCAAAACAATACAAATATATTTTCTGAAAATGAATCAAACCTACTGGATGATTTAAGGTTTTGCAGTATCTATACTCCAAATGGTATAACATACATTGGTTTTCTAGGACATAAATTACACACAGTTCATTTGGATAGAGGATGGAATTAATGATTATAAACTCTCTTATGCAACTTTAAGAGGAATAGTTTCACACCATGAAATAGACAATCCTCTTGTAAAGTATGTTAGGGGGTTCTAGAGCAGAATAAAAGGAACAAAAGCCCACTGTAGAAACACAGTGCTAATTACCTAACTCTGAATCAGTCCTGACACCATTTATAACAGGACAGGAAGGCTTGAAAATTCACCTAGTTCACAAATAAACATATAGACTCTTGTTTTCTTCACATTTGAAATGTGATTTCACTGACATTATGATTTATGTATGAAGAAAAATCCTTACTAAATATACACCTCGAATTAGCAACATAAAAATAAATTCTTACCTCACTGTACATATATAAAAACTCTCCTGTGATAGGAGTCAAATAAAAACTGGGTAAAATGAGGCTTTTCCCACTCACTGGACTTGTAACATCAAAAACTTAATAAATGTCAACTAGTCTGAACTTTCTTATCTGTCAGAGGCACGTATCTCTGAGGGGTGATGGAAGAATTACATTAGAATATATATATATATATATCAGATCAGATCAGATCAGTCGCTCAGTCATGTCCGACTCTGCGACCCCATGATTCTCGCAGCACGCCAGGCCTCCCTGTCCATCACCAACTATGGGAGTCTGTTCAAACTCATGTCCATCGAGTCAGTGATGCCATCCAGCCATCTCATCCTCGGTCGTCCCCTTCTCCTCCTGCCTCCAATCCCTCCCAGCATCAGAGTCTTTTCAAATGAGTCAACTCTTCACATGAGGTGGCCAAAGTACTGGAGTTTCAGCTTTAGCATCATTCCTTCCAAAGAAATCCCAGGGTTGATCTCCTTCAGAATGGACTGGGTGGATCTCCTTCAGAATGGACTGGGTGGATCTCCTTGCAGTCCAAGGGACTCTCAAGAGTCTTCTCCAACACCACAGTTCAAAAGCATCAATTCTTCGGCACTCAGCCTTCTTCACAGTCCAACTCTCACATCCATACATGACCCCTGGAAAAACCATAGCCTTGACTAGATGGACCTTAGTTAGCAAAGTAATGTCTCTGCTTTTGAATATGCTATCTAGGTTGGTCATAACTTTCCTTTCAAGGAGTAAGCGTCTTTTAATTTCATGGCTGCAATCACCATCTGCAGTGATTTTGGAGCCCTGAGAAATAAAGTCTGACACTGTTTCCACTGTTTCCCCATCTATTTCCCATGAAGTGATGGGACCAGATGCCATGATCTTCATTTTCTGAATGTTGAGCTTTAAGCCAACTTTTTCACTCTCTCCTCTTTCACTTTCATCAAGAGGCTTTTTAGCTCCTCTTCAATTTCTGCCATAAGAGTGGTGTCATCTGCATATCTGAGCTTATTGACATTTCTCCTGGCAATCTTGATTCCAGCTTGCGTTTCTTCCAGTCCAGCGTTTCTCATGATGTACTCTGCATATAAGTTAAATAAGCAGGGTGACAATATACAGCCTTGACGTACTCCTTTTCCTATTTGAAACCAGTCTGTTGTTCCATGTCCAATTCTAACTGTTGCTTCCTGACCTGCATACAGATTTCTCAAGAGGCAGGTCAGGTGGTCTGATATTCCCATCTATTTCAGAATTTTCCAGTTTATTGTATACATCTACATATATATATGTCTCTGTGTGTGTATCTATCTATCTACTTACCTACCTACCTATTTATATTCCTGAATCACAGGCCTTCAAAAACTGCTAGCTTGTATAATTATAGAACATAAAAGTTTAGAAATATACTGTGTAAATATATGTTTAAAAGTTAATGGTAACGAAAACTTAGATTGCTAATGAAAGCAAACAAGCAGAAGCTGGATGATAAGGAATCTGTAAGCCTGTTATAGACAACTGAGAAGAACAAAGAGCAGTTGTAAATTATGTAAATTTTAAAACTTCATTTTTACAACTAAGAAAAAATATTTCCAATGTCACAGCCTTAGACTTCAAAATACTTACAAGCTAACTAGCAGGGAAGTTGCTGATAGAGAAAATCTCTCACCAGATGAAGGCCAGCACACCAGGATGGCACCCAAAGTGACTGTTTTTTTTTCCCTTTCAGCTTTGATGCAGCATGGGGCAGGGGGGAGGCCCCCAAAGAATCAGAAGACCGTGAATGGGAACGTCGAGCACATCGAGAATGCAGGGAATGCAGCATAAGGTCATCTCACATTCTTAGCTAACAGCCTAAGCAGAATGGATACATCATTTTTGGCTATGGAATAGAAAAACCTCTGGCTGCCAAGAAATAGGCCTGGAAAAACTTTTGATGCTTAGTTGGGTGGGAAAGTATGAACAGCCCTTGGGATAGTTTAACCCAAAGAAAGGTTCAAAATGAGTCATGCCAGGAAACCGAGAAGAGCTGATTAGAATGGGAAGATGAGCACAAACAGTAAGCGAAAACAAAAGGTACTAGTTACTTTGACCCTTCCTTGTCCTTTTTATACATTGTTCTAAGCCACACTCGTCCCAGAAAGAAATCTGACATTAAGACCCAACAAATGTTCAAAATGCAAACTAGAAACTAGCAAAGCTAGGATGTGAACAAGATCTGAGTTTTTACTGTTCCAAGCAGCATCAAATATTTATACCAATGTATTTTGTGATTTTTGTAATATGTATCTACGTTGTATATGCACATACATGATTTGGTTACTGTTTACTATTTTAATAAAGAGATTAGCTTTATTAAAAATTAGTATAAAAGCTTGATGCTTTCTACTACTTCAGACTCCGTAAAGGCATTCAAGGTCTTCACTATTCAGCCCCCCTGCTATATAATTCAAGGCTCACCTCACATTGCGTTTTCATCTGTATCCTCCTGTTATCATTCTGCATTCTTGAAACTTTCAGTCTTAAATGACTGTATTTATGTAAATTCTATATGAAGAATCATGCCAATTTTTTAAGATCTTTTACTAATATTTTCCAAAAGTACTTTCTTTAAATTCTTCAAGTGGCAATTTGTCTTCTGGGTTCTCACAATATTTTGCTTAGATTTCAGTTAAAACTGTTAAACCATCTCACATGCCCTAGATATTCTTCACAATTTCTTCACAAAGTGTTTTTGAGGCAGGGCTCTGTCATTCATCTTCAAATCCTAATTCTTAAGATAGTATATATTACCATTTAAATTCTTGCTAATTTGAACTCAACTGAACACTATTCTATTTTCATAACTGTTTTACAGTTTGTAAACTGCCTTCACACAGGTGATGGCAGAGTAACTGCACAAGGGATGCAGTAAGAGGCTGGCACAACCTTTGGCTAAGCTTTCCCACTGACTAACTGTGTGGCCCTTAGCACATGACTTCACATATCTGTTTCAAGTTCTCATCATAAGGTGAGAATATGGTGAGGCTATAAAGCTGAAATGACCTAATGGCTTTAAAACACATGGACATAGAACAACATGCCACGTGAAATAAGAACTATCATTGTTTTCCAAGTATTGGTTACCCCTGCTTCAAAGTTAGCCATGTGCTGTTCTCCAGAAATCATTTAAGAAGAGCACCACTGAAGAAGAAAAAAAAAAAAAAGAACGTCTTTAAAAAATACAAAAGTGGAAAATAAAGGGCACAAACAAAGGGCAAATCAACAGCTCCTTTTTTTCCCCCCACGTCACTTGGTCATAATGAAAGAGACAAAATGAGTCAGACACTAAAATATCAGCAGCTGCATGTTTCTCCATACAAACTTAGATAAAGACACATGAATTCAAAAAATTCAAAAGGAGGTTTGATTCTCAGTGTTGAGCCTTAACAGCTATATTCCCCATCAAGCAAAACTGGATGTGCTGCAACATTTTTAGGTTTTCCCTTGTACTTTCTGTCGACAAATTTATACCATGAGTGTACTCATCACCTTTGCAATTACTGAATGATTATCATTTTTAATCACATTATATATAGGTAAGATTACAGGTGTGTATAATCACTATTAAGTAATTAAGACTATCTTTCTGCTAAAAAAATTTTTTTAAGTAGAGTAAGGAAATATTCAGAAACGTATCACTCCCATAGTTGCTGCCTCTCACTTTCATTCATGTATGTGTGTGTGCATGTATGTATGTATGTATGTATGTATCTATCTATCTATCTATCTATATATATATCTCCATCTTAATCAGTTTGATTCCCCAATTATTAGGATATTCTTTTGTGCCTGAGCAGCACTTCTGGGCTGACTTTTGACCATGTTTATTAGTATTGCACATTCAGCTTCTCAGAATAACTCTCTGTCTCCATCATGTCCACACTTGTTCCAACTGGAAGCTCATCTTTCTCAATGCCACCACATTTCTTTCTCCTTGTGCTTCATCAATATTTAGTCAGTCATCAAGCTTTATTTCCATCTCTCTCCTAAATATTTTTATATCTATCTCTATTCTTCATGTCTTAATTTAGGTCCTTAAAGTTCCTCCGCCCTTTAATAGCTTTCTGAGTTTCTTGTTATCAGTCTTACCTTGCTACATTTTTTTCTTCTATACAACACCAAGCGGCTTCATCAACATTCAGTTTGTTTTTGTCAATCCATTGTTTGACATTCTCCTTGATACAGTTTTGGTTGGAATATAAATTATTCTGGTCATTTTTTGTAAAGCCACACATATACCTACCCTATGACTTCCCAGGTGGCTCAGTGGTAAAGAATCCACCTGCCAAAGCAAGAGACACAGGAGATGTGGGTTCAATTTCTGGGTCAGGAAGATCCCCTGGAGGAGGAAATGGCAACCCACACCAGTATTCTTGCCTGGAAAATTCCATGGACAGAGGAGCTTGGCGGGCTGCAGTCCAGGTGGTCGCAAAGATTCAGACACGACTGAGCATACAGGCTTACCTACCCCATGATCCAGTCATTCAATTCCTTGCTTTTTAACTGAGAGAAATGAAAACTTATATGCCCACAACTAGACTTGAACAAGAATGGTTATGGCAGTGTCATTAAGCTGAGGTGTCTATCTATCAGTACAACAGATAACAGGATATGGTATAGCCCAAACAGGTAAATTTTCCCAGAATCATTTGAAAAGACCCTGATGCTGGGAAAGATTGAAGGCAGGAGGAGAAGGGGATGACAGAGGCTCATCTCATATGGTTGGATGGCATCACCAACTCAATGGACACGAGTTTGAGTAAACTCCAGGAGTTGGTGATGGACAGGGAGGCCTGGTGTGCTGCAGTTCATGGGTCACAGAGTTAGATGCGACTGAGAGACTGAACTGAACTGAACTGAATTTCCCAGAAATAATAAAAAACAAAATACTGATATATATAATGATATGGATGAATTTCAAAAATATTAAAACAAAGGAGCATGTATTGTGTAATTCCATTTATGAGTTTCTCAAGTAGGCACGAATAATTTTTGTAAAAAATTCAGAACAGTGGATTCCTCTGGCGACAAAGGTATGGGGATTGATTAGGAAACAGCAAGAGAAAACTTTCTGGGGTGTTTCTAACCTTGATTGGCATTTAGGGTACAGAAGTATTTCATGTGTCACAACTCAATGTGCACTACACTTGTTATTAGTGCATTTCATTGTACATTAATTTCACCTCAATAGAAAAAAATAAACAATATTGAACTTGAATCACTGTTAATCATTTGAGAATTGTGTGCTGATGTCTGAAATCTATTTTGAATTGACACAAAAAAGATGGTTGATGAAGAAAAATGGATGGATAGATATGTGATAAATTATAGAAAACTGTAAATTTGTAGGATACAGGTTGAGAACAACTGTGCATCACTATCAAATTCTTTCAAATTTCCGGTATATGAAAATTTTTCTTAGAAAAATAATTTAAAACTACTTCTATGTCTCTGAAACAAAAATAATATGTTTATCTTAACTTTCTGTTAAGGTGTGCTAAAACACATATAAGGACTAAGATAAATTAAGAAAACATAGCCTGTAAATAATTATCATTATGGGTGGTAAGAAAATCACTTACTTTCTTTTCTTTACTGATACTTATCTTTATAACTTAGTCTTAAATTCAAACTGCAGAAAAATCAAGAAACTAAAGCTGTATAACTGAGCCTGCACAGAAAACATCACTTAGATTTTCAGAGATGTAAATTTGTATGATAAACTCTTCAGTGTATGGTTGATTTTCTATATCTAGATAGTATGTATGTTCTTTTTACTTAAATATTGTGGTTTTTAACATCTTACAGTCAAATAGGAATATTATCATATTGTAATTGCCTATATGCTGTAGAAATGTTTGAAAAGTAAACTGGTAATAAATGTTGAGTTTCTGTGTTTCTTTTTTTTTTTTTAAAGAAGTATTTTTTCATCTTTCTGTCCTGCTGGTTGATTTATTTTTATCATGTATATTATACAATCATTTCTCTATTTTATTGAATTTCTCAAATTACAGATATACAGTATTGAGTACAAAGCAGGTTTTAAGAAGAGTGATTGGAATATTAATCTAAGTTAAATTAAATGGCTCTATCAGTTCATAGGACTACTTCTCACTTCTTATGATCTGATACTTATCTAATAAATGTGGTCTGCTTTCACTCTTTTATCTTGTAAGCATGTTGTCTTTTTTATTGATTGTTGCAAAAGAAGCAATTCTTCAATATTTAAACATGGGAATGATATAATTATATACCTTATTCTTTATAAGTTAAGAGTGATTTTTCTCCATTGCAGAATTTAGGAGTTGCATAATGATGTTCTTTTTATTTATAGGCACATTATGAATAATGACCTGTAGGTCTGTTTTATATCATGATAGATATGGATTAGAAATAGTTCATGTCTTTAGATTTAGTACAGTTACCTCAACTATAATATTTTTAGGCATTTATATAATTTTTGATTATTTATTCCTTCTTAAATCTAGAAAGTTGTAATACTATAAATTATTTCTTGGATTAGGTCCTAAATAAATTCATATCTATGCATCATCATAAAGTGTCCTTTTATCATTTACATTAGGTTTTTGAATTATGTCCCAGGTGGCACTAGTGGTAAAGAACCTGCCTGCCAATGCATGACATGTAGGAGACTTGGGTTCAATCTCTGGGTCATAAAGATCCCCTGGAGTAGGAAACAGCAACCTGCTCCAGCATTCTTGGGTGGAAAATTCCATGGACAGAGGAGCCAGTGGGCTATAGTCTACAGGATCACAAGGAGGCAGATACAACTGAACACAAAAAGAGTTGGCCATGGTTGAGCACAAGTTTAGATTAGATAGATGATTTGTTACTTGAGAACATCAGAGAAATTTCATGGAAGAATTTTCATTATTTAATAATGGTTACAAATGGATACACATACATATATAATATACATATTCTTGAGATAAAAATAAGTTGGATATTGATTTTTATTATATTTAAACCTCAAGGGCTTAATATAGACTTTTTCCCCCAATGGATTTCTACAAAATTGAGAAGGTTTGGGAAAAAGGCAATTTTTAAAAATATTTTGTCATCACAGATATTAACATTAAATGGAATATGTATAATGTAAACCCTGCTCTCTAAAAACAAAATCAAGCTCTCAATGGATTCCATGTTCATAAAGTAATTACAATATTTTGCATACAATACAAATTAAAAATAAATTTTGAGCTTGGATGAAGGGCCAAGGCAGCAAACTTTCACTGTCTATATCCAAAGAAAATAGAACTTGTTTTGTTTAGAAAAGCCACTGCTCCATGATAACAAATAATTTATATGCGCTTACTTAATCGATGACTTCACACTAAAACTTTCCCTTAGAGAGAAAATTGGTAGAGGTTCAAGAATCATGTTATTTCCTAACTTACCTCATTTTAAATTAGAGCACATTTTCCTTCCCTTTGCCAGAAAGTTCATCAAATTTTTTTATACAATGTGCTTACTCTGCTTTATTAAACAAGATGAAAAAGTACATTTCAGTGAACGTGATTTATTTTTCAAAAGTTTCAGTGTTTAAGCAAAGAGCTAAAAAAAGAAAACACACCAAAGAGATATAGTACAGGAGTGATTTAAACCTCTCAGAGAAGGAAGAAAAACATAGCAGTAACTCTTTTTAACTCTTTCTGCAATCTATAGTCATATCTCATTCACTTGGTAACATTTAAAATAAAAGGAAAGATGTAAGTTTAAGATATACTTCATAGAAATAAATACATCTTTTGAGAAACAATTATATAAAGAGAATGAGAACCCAAGTCTCAGACTATGAGAAACTATCGGCAAAAGACACATCTAATAAAAAACTGTTATACAAAATATACAAAGAACTCTTAGAAAACTCAATTAGAAAATAAACAATCGGATTGAAAAAATGGGCCAAAGGCTTTGACATCTCTCTAAAGAAGATACGAAGAAGGCAAATAAGCACAGAAAAAGATGTTCCGTATCTTTAGGAAAATGCAAATCAAAACAACGAGATACCATGGCACATCTATTAGAATGGCCAAAATCCAGAACAGTAAATGCTGGCAAAGATTCGGAGCAATAGGAACTCTCATTTATTGCAGGGAATTTCAAATGATACAGCCACCATAGAAGACAGTTGGTGGTTTTTACAAAACTAAACATACCCTTACCACATGGCCCCAAAATCATGCTCCCTGCTATACACTCAAAGGAATTAAAAAGTTATACTGACACAAAAACCTGCACATTATGTTTATAGAAGCTTTATTCAAAATTGCCAAAACTTGCAAGTAACCAAGACGTGCTTCAGTAGGTGAATCTAGACAATGGAATATTATTTGGAGCTAAAAAGAAATGGACTATCAAGCCAGGAAAAGACATAGGGGAAATAAATGTATATTAGTAAGTGAAGGACGCCAATCTGAAAAAGGTTACATACCATATGGTATGATTTCATAACACGACATTCTGGAAAAGGTAAAAATATAGAGACAGTAAAAAGATCAGGGGTTGCTGGGGTTAAGGGAAAGGAAAGAATGAAGAGGTTGAACACAGGGGCTTTTTGGGTCAGTGGTTTCACAGTGCTAGACTGACATACTTAGTACAATTACTGTGATAGCAGATATACGTCATTATACATTGGTTCAAATGCCAAGAAGGAACCCTAATATTAATATAAGACTTTGGGTGATAACGTGTGTGTCAGTATATGGATTAATACATCAACTGTAACAGATGTACACCCTGGTGGGGGATGTTGATAATGGGGAGGCTAAGCATATGGGGAGTAGAATTATGTGGAAAATCTCTGTCCCCTTCATTCAATTTTACTGTAAATTTTACTAAAAGTGCTCTAAAATACAATGTCTATTATTTTAAAATAATTATAGTAACATATACATTATTGGTATTCTTCTGGGCAGTAAGAACTTTAATTGTAGTTCAATTCTTTCTTATCACATTAAGGACATATTCTTCTACTCTTAGCTAAAAAATTTTAATTAATCAGAAAATCTGATTAATTTTTCAACATTAAAAAGGTAACAGATTTTATTTTTAAAATAAAAAGGTAATGAATTGAGAGGTTTCTACTTACTGAATCATTCTTGTAACACTAGAATTGACTTTATGAACTTATTTAGAATATCTGGATATTCATAAATACATGTTTCTAGTTTACCTTTTCATCTGATATTGATATTGGTAATACTATAGCTCTAGCTGACTTGAATGGCCTGAAAGCCTATTTATTCTTGTCTACTCTCTCAGATATTTCTTAGAGATTTCATACAATTATCTCATCTGCATATTTTATATGATTCAAAGTGGGTTGCCATTTCCTTCTCCAATGCATGAAAGTAAAAAGTGAAAGTCAAGTCGCTCAGTCGTGTCCGACTCTTCACGACCCCATGGACTGCAACCTACCAGACTCCTCCATCCATGGGATTTTCCAGGCAAGGGTACTGGAGTGGGGTGCCATTAAAAGCTCAAGCCCTTTTTCAAGGATTGCATCCATAGGGGCTTTCCTCTGAGTTCCCTCTCATTAGGCCCCTGAATTCCAGGGAAAGGAAATATCTATTTCCACATTGTAGACTGATTCTTAAAATAATGATTTAGGAACCAGGGAGGATTTAAGTTAATTTTCATTGGACACATACCTTGGAAACTTTTTAATAACAGTGTTTATAAGAAGAAACTAATTATCTTGATTGCAAAATCAGCAAAGTTTTAGAATTAACTCTATCACATTCTGATCAGAACATGTTCTCAAAAATGCTGAAAATTCAGGACCTCTTCAAAGAAGAAAAACATGCTCAACTGTGATACAATTAGCAGTTTCCATGGCTTTTGTTCTTTGGAGACAATAATAGTTTTGATTCTTGAAAATGTCTAATTGTGTGGAGAAGGAAATTCAAAGCACTAAAGAAGATAATTTACAGCATAGTTTTCAAAGTGATTAGAATTTGTAGAAAACAATTCTTACTACATACTCTGTCTAATCTTCAAGATTTTATTATCCCTTAAGATATAATAATTCAAATTTAACATTAGCCACCTTTTTTGTACTTTCGTTTAATCTCAATATATTGGAAACGAACAATTACTTTAACAAAACAACTTGCACTTATTTTGAGATTTTTTTTTTTACATCTATTGATTTACATCTAAGGATTACATCTACGTACACTGGATACTAGAGATTTTTAATATCTGATATGCTGTTTTATATATATAAATTATATCACATCCCTAATACTTAAAATTTAATGTCACAATACAAATTTTAAAGTTGTAACATAAAATGTGTAATTTTTGGTTTTATGTTTGAATTTTATCTGTATATTTGCACTAAAAATCTTTCTAGTTTTTCTTTTTTAAACTGGATGCTTTTGACAAAAGTGTATTTAGATTAGTCACTCAGTTGTGTCCAACTCTGCGATCTCAAGAACTGTAGCCCACCAGAGTCCTCTCTGTCCATGGAATTCTCCAGGCAAGAATACTAGAGTGGGTTGCCATTCCCTTCTCCAGGGGATCTTCCAGACCCAGGGATCGAACCTAGGTGCCTTGCCTTGCAGGCAGAATCTTAACTGACTGAGCCATCAGGGAAGTTTACAGGGAACTAATTAGTCATCACATATTTTAAATACTATGTTGCTGTTTTGTCATCCAGTTTATTATTTAAAATAAAACATTATTAGTCCTAGTTTAGTTCAAGTGTAACGAAGTTAATTCATATAAACCTATACTAAAAACAACTCTTTAAAAACTATCTGAGACTTTTCTGAACCTAGAAGTCACCATCTCTACTACTACTTAGAAAAAAAAATTCCTAACATTTAGCAGGATGTAGTTGTGGGAAATTTTATGGGTTATCATAAAGGTGCTTTGTTGTTACTGTTTAGTCCCTAAGTCATATCTGATATTTTAGTGACCCCCGGACTGTAGCCCACCAGGCTTCTCTGTCCATGGGATTCTCCAGGCAAGAATACTGGAGTGGGTTGCCATTTCCTTCTCCAGGGAATCTTCCTGGCCCATGGATACAGATGTATTCACCCAACACTGTCTTAGCAGATGATTCAAGTAGGGTAGGGTGGGTCTTACTCAGTTCAGTTCAGTCACTCAGTCACGTCTGACTTTTTGCAATCCCATGGTCTGCAGCACACCAGGCCTCCCTGTCCATCACCAACTCCCAGAGTTTACTCAAACTCATGTCCATCGAGTTGGTGATACCATCCAATCATCTTATCCTCTGTCATCCCCTTCTCCTGCCTTCAATCTTTCCCAGCATCAGGGTCTTTTCAAACGAGTCAGTTCTTCATATCAGGTGGCCAAAGTATTGGAGTTTCAGCTTCAGCATCAGTCCTTTCAATGAATTTTCAGGACTGATTTTCTTTAGGATGGACTGGTTGGATCTCCTTGCTGTCCAAGGGACTCTCAACAGTCTTCTCCAACACCACAGTTCAAAAGCATCAATTCTTCAGCACTCAGCTTTCTTTATGGTCCAACTGTCACATCCATACATGACTACTGGAAAAACCATAGTTTTGACTAGATGGACCTTTATTGGCAAAGTAATGTCTCTGCTTTTTAATGTGCTGTCTACATTGGGTCTTACTAGACTTACACAAAGGTCTTACCAGTGATTGTTGCTTAAAATTCCAATCAGTCCATTCAAAGGATAGACTTACTAGGTATTTATAATTCTCCAATTGAAACAGAACCAAAATTTACTAATTTAATAAAGCTAAGGCTTCCCTCATGGCTCAATGGCAAAGAATCTACCTGCCATTGCAGGAGACACAGGTTTGATCCCTCATCCTGGAAAATCCCACATGCCATGGAGCATCTAAGCCAGTGTGCCACAACTATTAAGCCTGTGCTCCAGAGGCCAGAAACTGCAACTTCTGTGCCTAAGCACCCTAGATTCTGCAGTCCACAGTGAGAAGCCACTGCAATGAGAAGCCCATGCACTGCAGCTGGATAGTAGGCCCCAGTAGTCACAACCATAGAAAAGTCCAAGCAGCACAGAATAAATAGCTATTTTTTTTAAAAAAGCCAATATTAGAATAATGACAAAGTTTAGATTAGACGACATCACAGTAGAGTCTAAACACCAAACACATACACACATACCACACAAACATTCTCGTATGCCAATGTCAATTTAGGCGAGGTATAGGATTGTTCACTCGTAGAATGTAACAAAACTGTCCTGTTTCTGTTTCTTCTTTAACAATCAAAGGTGTGGTATATTTTGATAGTTTAGTCTTCAGGTCTAATGTAGGATTTTGACAGAGAGAAGACTCTGATTAAGCAGATGTGAGTGGGCTCTGAGATTTTTGATTTCTAACAAATTCCCAGGAGATGCATATGCTACTACTCCCAGTGCCAAACTCCTGGAAATAGGATTTATATCAGCTAAGTTTTCAATGATTTGCTGCTGCTAAGTCGCTTCAGTCGTGTCCGACTCTGTGCGAACCCATAGACGCCAGCCCACCAGGCTCCCCCGTCCCTGGGATTCTCCAGGCAAGAACACTGGAGTGGGTTGCCATTCCCTTCTCCAATGCATGAAAGTGAAAAGTGAAAGTGAAGTTGCTCAGTCGTGTCCGACTCTCAGCGACCCCACGGACTGCAGCCTACCAGGCTCCTCCGTCCATGGGATTTTCCAGGCAAGAGTACTGGAGTGGGGTGCCATTGCCTTCTCCACAATGATCTGAGCTATATATAAATGACATAATTATGTGAACCCCTGGTGGATAGAATCCTTTAAGTGTGGCAAATCTTGGCTTTTTAAAAAGTATACAACTTAATAAAATGAACATGTTAGAAAGACAACAGAGTTCAGAAGGTATATTTCATCTTGTTTTCAGTTGATACAAGATTACTACTCACCTCTTGTAGGTTACTTAAATTTTATTACTTATAGTTTTCTATTTCACAAGGTTTTTGGGAAGATGAAGTGATTTTATAGGAAGCACTTTGAATAATATAAAACACTATATGATCACAGGATTTCAGTTGATAATTATTTCAATTATGTCTTTATGTAAAAACATCAATTTTACAAATTAATACTTTCGTTATTAAAACTTTCAAATATTCGGGATAATAACACTAAACGTCATGCATTTGCAGTACAGTGGATGCAATTTAGAATCGGTGCTGTTTAAGTCAACTTGTGTTTTTGTTCAGTGCAAGCATTCCATTTCCTATTTTTTCCTTGCAACTCTTCCCTGTTGCTTCTGCTTTAATATTGATTCTATAAGATCTTGAGTACTAATATGGAATAGCTTCCACCTATATTCCACCTTTCAGACACCTAGTCAGGACTAATAAAGGCATTTTCTAAACCAATTTGATACTTTCAACTTTGTTTTGAATAAGTACAGGGCTTGTTTCTCTTTATTTTAGTAACACAAAGAAATATTTTCTAACTTTAATATAGATTAAATTTGTTTTATTTTCTAGTGGACCTATGATTTCTATATTTTTCCATGGAATAAAAATTATAATATACATACAACCATTGTCTGGGCAATGTTCTGAGCCTTATATAATTACATGTTGGAATAAATTTCTTAGACCATGTAACAAGGCATGCTTATGTATATTAATTAGCTTAAAACACTAAGTAAAAGTAGATTTCCTCATCTTTCAAAATATCATCCTTCAATTTGTTACTGTGCCCCCCTCAAATATTTATAGAGAAGCTGTAAAATAAAGGCTGCTAAAATGTGGCAACAATATAATTTATAGATTAATATAATAAAATCCAAAGAAATAGGGAGATTATTTAACCACTGCTTTAAATAATCAAATGAAAAATTAAAAATTTTAAACAAATGAAATGTTTTTACTGTTAGAGAATGGGTCAAGAATCATGCTTATTGTTAATGATGAATTCATCATTTTTACATATTTCTTTTAAATCTCAGAGACTAGTTGAAGTGATCTTATTTACTTACTTTTTGGAAAGCAGCCCAGAACTTCTAGAATATCTATCTAAAAGCATTTAGAACTTCTGCTAAAATGCTTTATATAAAATAATATTATTTCTGGTTTCTCTCTATTCCTTAACAAATCTCTCTAACCATTATCTCTTTTTGTCTCATTATTTTTGGGATGACTTTACTTAAAAATTTATGTAAAATTAGGGACATATTCCACTAAAATAGTATCTCCTAAAAATTGACAGTCATATTATGTACAGTTTTTTTTTTTTAATTCCAACTGATTCCCATCTTTTTTCCACAAAACTTAAAAAAGGGGATCGCCAATTTCTTGGATTTTGAACTCCCTTAAACACACATTTTATAAGACAACTGTAGATGTAAGGATAAAAAGCAGCCTCCCTCATAACTTGTCAAATCTTGGTATCATTTTATAGCAAAAGGCTCAGACACTGTGGTTCTGATACTGAGTTAAACAAAGCGTGGAAATCAACTGAATCAAAAAGTTCATGTTTCACTGAAAGAAAAATGGATATATGTGTTCTTTTACTTTATTGGTTAAACAATGGATTTAAGATATTAAGACTCCTTGGACATATATGCATATAATCCCATAGACATGCTAAAACCTCTAGAGTTTTCCATTTGATAAAGAATTCTATTAGTATTATCTAATAGAAGGCAGAGATTTCCCTTAGTTAGCTGTTTCTTACAACAGTTCTTGGTACCAAGAGAGTGCTTAATGTGCACCCAAAAAATGGAAGTTGGCCAGAATAATATGTTATAGCCAGCAAATGTAGCTAGATATTCACTGTACTATTATCAGTGATCTAGGAGCACGCTGAATAGAAGTGCCGGGTACAGAGGGAAGAGTAGAATTCTACTTTAGTAACTGTGTCGACTGATAAACTTAAGTTCTATACGAATAGAGACAGTGTTGAATGAGATGAGAAAGGACTGGACTTGGGGAAAGTAAAGACATTCGTTAAAAAGCAGAACATAAGCACATTGTATATAGTAATTAAATATGACAGTTTAATTCATCCAGAAGTGATTTATTCTTAATGTCTCATTAATAACTTATTTATTTTACCTCTATCATGTCATATTATATAGTACTTGTTTTGTATGATAAGATGTAAAATGGCTCATGAATTAACATATGTTCCAATAATATTATGTGCTGTTCCAAGACTGTGAAAAATTATTAATATGTATCACTTCTAATTTACATGATAAACTGCAGGGTTAGACTTTTAGATAGGAGACTCGAGAGCATAGTTTAAGAATCTTAATTTCAGCAAGTGATATCATAAATTTTATTTTAGTGACAGATATTATTACTGTGGTTAAGTGATAATGACAATCTATTTAGGAAGCTACTATTAACCATTAGGAATTAATCTGTTCTTTATTTCTAAATAATTTTCATCTTTCTTTTCAGACTACATCCATACAGTGGACAGGTTAAGTTTTCTGAAAACTTTTCTCCCACTTAATGATTTTAATCTCCTATGTTTTCTCATCCTAGAAAATACGTTGTAGTTCCAAGTAATCCCTCTTAATAGCAATGACATACTCAGCTTACTTAGTTGCACTACAGTGTATTAAAGGGAGCATCATTTTGCTCCTACTATCAAAACATTGGGTACTAAATATTTGTGACACAATCTACTAACAAAGTGTGATCTTTTCAAACATGAAAAGTTTGGGAATTCATGAGTAGCTTACAGACAGAAGTGATAAACGGAATTGCAGCACATTTATACAAAATCAAAACTATTAAACTGAGTAGAGCTTTGGCATATCTTTACGACACAGCTACCCTCTTTTTTGTCACTGCCTCAGCTCTACCACTACCAAATGATTTCAACACTGAAGGACATTAAAACTGAATCCTCTGACTCTCTGCCATTCTTGTTCTCTGTCCTGCTGCCAGACCCCCATCTCCAGCCAGTCTTTTGAATTCCATTCTGCAAGTTGCTCTTCCTCAGGAATTTGAAATGGACAAGAAAGGAAGTAAAAGTAGTTCTGGCTAAAGAAATAAAAACGTGTAAAACCAGTGTACATTTTAAGATTCATTAACATACAATATCTTAAGGTCTCTCAAATCCAATTACAGTATACTTTTACCCATTAGGGCACTGATTGCTTGATTAGAGTTGACTATATTACTTTAATATTTATAAAGAATGTGATTTTTCCCCTTTAATTTATTTAAAATAAATCCTCAGAAGTACAACAATCTTTAGCTTTCTTACAGGGAACAGCAATATCCCACAACTTCAATAATTTCTCTTCAAAATATTTAATATGATTATTGAAAATACAAGAAAATCTCTGATCAAAGATATTTTATAACATCCTGGTTCACCCTAGTATTATAAGCCAAAATTTTATAATTTTAATTATTAATATGACTAGATGCCTCTTTAATTCATCCAAAAATGAGTAAGGCTTAGTGGTAATTTCTCTGTTTTGTTTTCTTTTTTCAGAATACTGTCATTTTTGTTTGACTTAGAAGATTGTCTTCTAGTCCTGCAAAACATGGGTATAATGTGTTTATTTATTCTAATATGTGTTGATAAACTCTATAGGTGTTAAGTAGTTAGTGGCAATCATCATTTGATATCAATCTTGGCATTATTAATTTTCAGGATCACTGAGATTCAAGCTTACTAATTGTAAATGGGTCAAAATACAATATACACACCCCCCAATACAACTCCGTACTGACTGTCGCTTAAATCCTGCTGTATGTATGCCAAACAGAAAAAGGCAATGGAGGTTTCAAAGGAAAAATAAATCTACCAACTTCACATAGGATTTTATAAATGTATAAAAGGGATGACTCTCTCTGACACTGAAACCCTGACATTTTTTAAACTCTGTATTAAGTGAATGGAATAGATTATTTGTAGTTATAGAAATGCAAAGAAGTACAGGAAAACAATAGAGTGGGAAAGACTATAGATCCTGATGCTGGGAAAGATTTAAGGCAGGACGAGAAGGGAATGACAGGATGAGATGGTTGGACGGCATCACCAACACAATGGACATGAGTTTGAGTAGGCTCTGGGAGTTGGTGATGGACAAGGAAGCCTGGCATGCTGCAGTCCATGGGGTGGCAAAGAGTCAGACATGACTGAGCAAATGAACTGAACTGACATATCTCTTCAGGAAAATTAGAGATACCAAGGGAACATTCCATGCAAAGATAGGCACAATAAAGTACAGAAACGGTATGGACCTAACAGAAGCAGAAGATATAAAGAAGAGGTAGCAAGAATACACAGAAGAACTATACAAAAAAGATCTTGATACCCATATAAGCACGATGGTGTGATAACTAACCTAGAGCCAGACATCTCTGAGTGTGACGTCAAGTGGGCCTTAGGAAGCATCATTGCAAACAAAGCTAGTGGAGATGATAGAATTCCAGCTGAGCTATTTCAATACTAAAAGATGATGCTGTGAAAGTGCCTCACTCAATATGTCAACAAATTTGGAAAACTCAGCAGTGGCCTCAGGACTGGAAAAGGCCAGTCTTCATTCCAATCCCAAAGAAGGGCAATGCCAAAAAATATTAAAACCACCACACAATTGCACTTATTTCACATGCTAGCAATGTAATGTTCAAAATTCTCCAAGTTAAGCTTTAACAGTACGTGAAACGAGAAGTTCCAGATGTTCAAGCTGGATTTAGAAAAGGCAGAAGAACCAGAGATCAAATTGCCAACATCCATTGGATCACTGGTCGAAGTAAGAGAATTCTGGAAAAACATCTACTTCTGCTTCATTGATGACACTAAAGCTGTTGACTGTGTGGATCACAACAAACTGTGGGAAATTCTTAAAGAGATGGGAATACCAGACCACCTTCCCTGTCTCCTGAGAAACCTGTATGCAGGTCAAGAAGTAACAGAACTGGACACGGAACAACGGATTGGTTCCATATTGGGAAAGCAGTATGTCAGGGATGTATAATGTCACCCTGCTCATTTAACTTATATGCACAGTACATCACGAGAACTCCTTAACTGAATGAAGCACAAGCTAGAATCAAAAGTGCCAGGAGAAATATCAATAACCTCAGATATGCAGATGATACCACCCTTATGGCAGAAAGTGAAGAGGAACTGAAGAGCCGCTTGATGACGGTGAAAGAGGAGAGGAAAAAAGCTGGCTTAAAACTCAACACTCAAAACAGCAAAGATCATGGCATCTGGTCCCATTACTTAATGGCAAACGATGGAGAAACAATGGAAGCAGTGACAGACTTTATTTTCTTGGGCTCTAATATCACTGCAGATGGCTACTACAATCATGAAATTAAAAGACACCTACTCCTTGGAGGAAATGCTCTGACGAACCTAGACAGCGTATTAAAATCAGAGACATTACTTTGCAGACAAAGGTCTATATAGTCAAAGCTATGAATTTTCCAGTAGTCATGTATGGAGGTAAGAGTTGGACCATAAAGAAAAGACACTTTTCAACTGTGGTGTTTGAGAAGACTCTTGAGAATCCGTTGTACTGCAAGGAGATCAAACCATTCAATTCTAAAAGAAAATAATCCTGAATATTCACTGAAAGAACTGATGCTACAACTGAGACTCCAATAGTTTGGCCACCTGATGTGAAGAGCAGACTCATTAGAAAGACCCTGATGCTGGGAAAGATTGAAGGCAGGGGGAGAAGGGGACGACAGTAGATGAGATGGTTGGATGGCCTTATCGACTCAATGGACATGAGGTTGAGCAAACTCCAGGAGACTGTGAAGGACAGGGAATCCCTGCCTGCTGCAGTCTACAGGTCACAGAGTCTGACATGACTGAGCAATGGAATAATAATAAGAAGAGAGATTTATAAATATACTGAAGAGATACACTTTCGATGCATCTTTTACAGCCTACATTAAATGCCAACGTAGTTAAGATTTAGTAAATCATCATAAAATAATAAAAATTATACTTCTATAATGAATAAAATATATACTTAATTTATGAAAATTACTAATAAATTATAGTTTTCAAATGCATATCTTTATTTTTGAATAAATATATTTTAACATAATAATAGTACCATATGTAAAATGTCATAGAGAATTTGTGTGTTGATCTAAAATTACCACAGGAAATTGACAGATTGCTGAAGGAAGTTGTGGGAGGCTGGAGTGCGAATGAAGGGATATGACTTTCTCTTGTCTAGTTTACCTAAATCATATAGTGACAGAAACATTTCTGTTGAAAATATTTCTTTTAAGGGCATGTAAACACACTTAAATGTTCTTTACTAACATTACCAGGAAAATATTTTAAATACTCTTCTCTTACATAACGGTTTGTGATTTATGTTGGGTTGACTATATGAAGCTTTGCTTACAGCATTTCAATGTCATTTTGGGGGTTTCCCTGGTGGCTCATCAGTAAAGAATTCCCCTGTATTGCAAGAGACATAGATTTGATCTCTGGTTTGGGAAGGTCCTCTGGAGAAGGAAATGGCAACCCACTTCAGTATTCTTGCCTGGAGAATTTCATGGACAGAGGAGCCTGGTGGGCTATAGTCTATGGGGTCACAAAGAGTTGGACACAAATGAGCTTAAAATTAATTTCTCTGGTAGAACCTTTGGTTCTCTGATGTGTTTGAATGTGCCAGACTTTGGGAAACTTTCAAGGCAGTGCCAAATAGCTACACAGACAGAATCACTGAGTTGGATACAGCTTAGCAACTAAACCACCACCGCCACCAATGTTATATGTAAGTAACTTAGTAATAAGTATATAACTAAGCTTAGAAAAAACTCCTCCTCTTTATTAAAGCAAAAGAGTAGCAGACCTATTTTTATCAAAATGTACTGACCACAGGAGATTCTCTATGCATAGACTTAACCTAAGGCAAGGGCATAGATCACTATTCACCTTGCTTGGTTTTCCTTTTAAGTCATTTTCATTGCTTTCTCAGAAATGCATGGCTGTTCAGTTTAGTAAGACTATGTGTGCATTCTACTACATCTTTAGTGATTTGACATAGTTAGGTATTTTTATTTTTCTATTATTTAAATTTCTTACATAATGCTATGAAACCAGTTAACATCAATAGTTGTTCTGTTTGCTTGTTAGGTTTGTTTTTGGTAAAAGTAGTCTATTTTCCAAGAGCTGTATAGAAATTTACTTATGCATGATCCTCCTAACAATCCAATAAGGAAGGGACTATTATTTCCTCTTGAAAAAAGGGAGGTTGAGTACAGAGAGCTCATGTTAGCTGTCTATAGATGCTTAAATACTGTACAAGTCAAGCAGTCAAGTTCCATAGACTCCATGTTTTTAACTCTCATCCTAAATGTTATAGATGATGTCTTCACAAGAAAAATAAAATTAAAAGTTAAGCTGTGATATGGCAAGATAAAGAAATATCCTAGATTCAATTTAGTCAATGTTTTTTAAAAAAGTATATTGGAAAAACTAAAATATTAAACTAATGATTTCAGTGGTAAGAGCTAAATTAATACTTAGAAAAATACATTTTATTGACATTTACCCTTGGTTCATCATTTGTTTCATCTGCTAGTTTTGTTAAGTCCAATTTTATTACAAAGTTTATATATTATTTTAATAGTAAAGACAAATATTTTTGATATATTAACTGCCTATACATACATTGACAACAATCAATTAAATTAAGAAAAAGTAACCTGAAAACAGATTAAGACGGGCAAAAAATCTGCAGACTGGCTCACTGCATGAATTTGCAAAATGTGCACTATATTGTAGATATAGAGCTTGTACGCAAATAACAGCAGCAGCAACCACGGTCATAATGAGCATTGACCATATGATCAGACACTGTTCTTATTACCTTATAAGGGCTGTCTCATGCATCTTCAGAAAAACAACGCATTAGTATTAATACATTAAAACACATCATAAATGGAGGAGGAAAATAAGTAAGGTAAATTAACACCAAAGTCACAAGGGATAGAGGACCTGGGATACAAACTCAGACAATCTGACTACAGAGCCTGCAAAGCAGATTCATTGAATTGTTTTTTATTTTGGTATATCCTAAACTGTAAGGCAAAGTGGGAGGCTCTGTGCTAAATCCAAACATGCATTTCTGTTTTCTGGGATTCCAAGGCGGGAAAGACTAAAATCCTTTTAGAGAATGCTATGGTTAAATGAAAATAATAGTAAGTTTTTGAACACAGTTTAATTTGAGTTTGTTAGTGCTTAATATTGGAGAGGTCATTTAGGATTGGATGACAAAGAACTTAACAGCAGTGAAATCTGGATTCAATTCACTTGTAAATTGAAAGATATAAATGATTTTTGAATGGGAAAGTATCATGATAGCCCTCAGAGCTATATTTAAGGAGACATCTGCCAGTGGTATCTAAGAAGGAAGTGTATATATGGCTTATTGTGTCAGGTAATTTTAAAAAAGTAAGCATAAACAATAATCTATTGATTAATTTTAATCATCAAAAACTGTATGCAGAATTTTTTTTGTCCTAAGCTTCTGGCACATCATTCTCTGGCACAGTTAACCTAATTTGATACTTGCAAAAATAGATAGCAAAATATTCATTCTCATGAGTCAAGATCTCTCTTTGACTCATGATTAATTACATTTGGCACATGAGGATTGCATCTTAGAAAATAGTTGGGGTAAATACATCAACAAAATTTTATTGGCATAAAAACACAGGTTAGTTCATAACAGTTTTTTATTTAAATATCATCGTATTAGCCTTTGAGACAAATTTAATGAAAACTTCCCCATCTGCAAGTTTCTGAAAATTTCTACTATGAAAGTATTTGTGTCAAACCAACATTTAATAATAATGTGAACTTATTCTACTCAGTCATTAGAATCCAACAGGTCGCCACCCTCCCATCAAAACTGTCCATGCTATTAAAATTCAATGGCATTGCTTGCCACCATTCAGCTTTCTGTGGCTAAAATCCTTTAATTTCCCCACTCCTGCTGTTGGGAGCTCTAGGCTCATCACACTTAACCTCTGCCTAGGCTTCTCAGAAAAGAATTTGTTTCAGTCCATTCATGGTTTCAATAGTTGAGCAAGCCACACGCAACTGCACACTGGTCTTTTACCCTGAGCACACTAATCTGATTGTTTTTCCACTCTACAAACTCTGGGTCAACAATCAAGCTGCCGCCAGAAACTAATTAATTTGCAAACAGGCTTCTGTTTTCACAGAGGGAAAGCTTTTGAGAGCCATGTCAGAGAGGCCAGTCACACCATGGTTACACGCATTGTCATGGTATCCACTTCTCAGGGTAAGTCTCTTGCTAGATGTCACTGCACACATGAACCCAGATTACTCAGTCAGCAGTAAATCCCTATTGAGACCCACCAAGTTCTGAATGTAGTGACTCTGGAAGAGGAAATTGGTATAGACAGGCTCTGTATTCATTAAGTCGATGGTGAGATGAGAGAAAAATAATGTTAAGAACCCAGAGAAAAAGGGAACTGCTTTTAACTTATAGAATTTTCTAAGATTTTGCTTTACTTTTATATATTTTCTTAATTTTTAATTTTTAAAAAGTAGACTTTTTTTCAGTTAATGTAATCATACAGCAAAATGTTATTTTCTACTCTCACCATTCAACTACTGAAATAAGTGGTTCAAACTTTGTGATTAATGTGCCATACTTGCGGGTTGTACTTTTTAGTCCATTATTAAAAAATGGTAAAATAGCAAATTCTAACAATTTTCTTCAGCTACATTTTCTCAGAGGCCTGAAAACAAATGACTTTCCAAACATTATTTCTGAGTTAATTTTTCTTCCAAAGTTTTATTCAATTTTTTCTCATTAGTATAGGTAATTTAAAAAAAAAAGTTAAAAGTGATTACAGTCTTTAGATAAAACGTGACATAAAATATCGGTCCTCAGGAAAGACAATCAAGTAAAGATATATTTTACTAACTTTTGCTCTTTATGAAAAATAGAGTATATTAAAAGTGAGTATATTAAATTTATCATCATTTAGACAGAATAATAATTTCAGAAAAATTTTATATATTTATTTTTTGGAAAAATTGCATTTCTGGCAGGTGTACATGCTTTATTAGGATGAAATTATTTCCTGGTAATAGATTCATGAAGAAAAAAACACAGCTACCAGACTGTGTTTAGATCTAGATATGAATACTTGTTTTAAACTATTACATATCCATGTTTCAGCATAATTTCAACAAAATTATTAACACTTTTGTGATTCTATGCATTGATACTGCGTAACTGTTAACTAATGAATACAGAATATAATTCATAGAATATATAATTCAAAAGTTAAAAGAGACTATCTTTGTTTCTTCTTTCATAGAGGATGTTTATTGTTCTTATTGCTTTAACTGAATGGTCAGTCCACATCTATAATACCATGTGCTCACATAACCATAAAATAAGGCTTACAGTGGACTTCCTCCCCCAAGTCAGCAAAATATTATTACTTTCATCTGAGAAATAGTTCAAAATGGCATCATTAATAAGTCTGACATTATGCCAAACTAGGAGATTAATTTTATTTATTAAAAAAATCCAGTTGGATAACTCTGTTACAGTTCATGCCTTTAAAGGTGGTAGAATTAAAATAGTGTATCAAAAGAGCTGTACAAGTGATCTGAGATTAGGTATCTGGTACCATGCAGTATTAATTTGTGCCCTCAGATATTTGTGGTTATATTTCTTGGTTCCATTTTCAAACAAATATATATCTGGTAGAGAAATTTGAGTCATTAGAGAACATGAAATATCCTAGTGCATGACCACAGAGGAAGCCATGCTGATTCAAATAAGTGCAGGCTACCCTGGGCTGACTATGTTATAAGTGAGAGGAAGTAGAATGATGACTCACATACCATTTCAATTACAGAAAAGAAAAGAAAAAAAAGTAAATGAGTCGCTTTATCCACAGGCACAATCCTTTTAGGAAATTCCACTTAAAGAAAACAGGTCTTCCTGAAGTAAGTGGGAAAGCCTCACACTCTGTGCACCGCATTTAGGTCTGTTTGGGTGTACTAGGCCTTGGCTTTCTCAAGGATCCATGTGGTTTTATACATTAAACCCAACTCTGACTGTCCTGACTCAGATGTTATACTCAGAGAATGAGTCTAAAAATGCTTACTCAGCATGCTCTACTCAATGGATTTGGGATAAAGCATAGAGAAAAGCGTACATTTATTAAGTGCTTACTGCATGCCAATCACTTGCTTAGTACTTTATACACATTATCATGTAGTCCTTTTTCTTTCTTTTCTTTAACTATAAGAATAGTCTTTTCTTCTATCATATAGTATTCCAACCTTAGTTCAAGACATAAACAATATTAGCAATCAAATATTAGCCCATTAAATAGAAAAATAAATGTGGGTTAGCCATCCATCTGCTCCATCTTCTTGTTCATAACTAATAAGAACAAGAATACTAGGTGATAATATTTACATAATAAATATTAAAAATAATTATTATTACAGCATGGTGAACTTTTTTTCTTTTTACTATTAAAGCTTTTATTCTTTTTACTATGAAGAGGGCAATTTTACCTAATTTTCACACTGTTAGTAAACCAAAATTAGAACTGAAGTTTAAACTTAATATAGAATTTATAGAATATAGAATTTAAATAATATAGAATTTATAAAGCAAAAAAAAAAAATAGTGAATTTTGGCACATCAGGTCAAATTCATACCAGTACATTTTCTGAAATCAAATGTTGTCCTAATATCTAGCAATCTTAAACTAGAGGCTAGAATAAATGATTTTTTTTAAGTTATGTAAAAAATCAATAGATTCCATCTTTCTCATGTTTTGCCATCAAAGTGATTTATTTTCTGGTAAAGTGAAACTGAATTTAAGCCATTATTTCTCTTATTACAAAAATGGAAACTTTCGTGAGTTTTAATTATGAAAGTAGTGAAATTCCATAAAAGCTGAGACATTTCAAGATCTAATTCTAGACAGCAGTTTTTCTTTTCTAATTTCAGTTTAGCAAAAAACACAAATTAAAAGTCATCTAAAGTAGGCCAACTAATTCTTCCAAAATAATTGAATTGGTTTGAACTTATTTGATAAAAGTAAAGTAATTCCTGTACCAAAACTAATTTGAATAGCCTGGAAGACCATACAAAAAGTACCTTGCAGGGTAATTTATTACTTCTGGCAGCACAACTGATTGTGCAGTCTATGCCGAAGCCTCAAAACTCATTTATTTTATGCATGTATGTATAAACATTATGTTTCTAATTTTGTCCTTCAGTGGTATTTAATTTCATGAGGTTGTGATCACACAGCCCCTTGGTTCTATGTCAGATAGGTCTGCATCCTCCATCTTGCAGCAGTTCTGGTTTTTGCACCCTGTCAAATGTAACCTTTGTGCTAATTTGGCAAAATCAGTTCTCACATTTAGTGCTGAGAGACTGATAACTGAATTCTCAAATGAACTGCACATTTGCAGAGATGAAGTACAGAACTGTGGACTGTTTTCCCACAGTTTAAATTCTTCAGACTCAGCTGTCAACATGTGAGTTTGTAGCACAAAAGCAGTTTTAACTTGATGACTTTTTTCCACCAAAGCCATAAAAATGAAATGTATACTACACTATCCTTTATGTTATTCCACCTTCTAATGAGATTTTCTTTCTCATGGACAGTGAAAGCCTGTATGCCGTTTAGAGTCCTTAGTAGATTAAAGTCTCCTTGCTGAATTAAAAAAAAAAAAATATTTTCCTACTACATAAATATTTCAGTTTGACAACTGACCAGATAGCCATGTTTAAAGAAGTTTGTTCCTACTAATTTTGAGTCCCTACAGAAAGAGGAGTGAAAAAGTTGGCTTAAAGCTCAACATTCAGAAAACTAAGATCATGGCATCTGGTCCCATCACTTCATGGGAAATAGATGGGGAAACAGTGGAAACAGTGTCAGACGTTATTTTTTTGGGCTCCAAAATCACTGCAGATGGTGACTGCAGCCATGAAATTAAAAGACGCTTACTCCTTGGAAGGAAAGTTATGACCAACCTAGATAGCATATTCAAAAGCAGACATATTACCTTGCCAACAAAGGTCCATCTAGTCAAGGCTATGGTTTTTCCAGTGGTCATGTATGGATGTGAGAGTTGATCTGTGAAGAAAGCTGAGTGCCAAAGAATTGATGCTTTTGAACTGTGGTATTGGAGAAGACTCTTGAGAGTCCTTTGGACTGCAGGGAGATCCAACCAGTCTATTCTAAAGGAGATCAGTCCTGGGTGTTCTTTGGAAGGAATGATGCTAAAGCTGAAACTCCAATACTTTGGCCACCTCATGAGAAGAGTTGACTCATTGGAAAAGACTCTGATGCTGGGAGGGATTGTGGGCAGGAGGCAAAGGGGACGACAGAGGATGAAAGATGGCTGGATGGCATCACCAACTCGATGGACATGAGTTTGAGTGAACTCTGGGAGTTGGTGATGGACAGGGAGGCCTGGCCTGCTGCAGTTCATGTGGTGGCCAAGAGTCAGAGACGACTGAGTGACTGAACTGACTGACAGAGCATAGGTTAAATAATTGACAGTAGATATTCCAAAACTGTCCTCTGGGATTTTAGACTTTGGGTCTTTTATGATTTTACACAGTCTTATCACAATCTCAGCATCTTTTCTGTTCCTTGGTGAAGTGAAGTGAAGTCGCTCAGTCATGTCTGACTCTTTGCAACCCCATGGACTACATGTAGCCTACCAAGCTCCTCTGTCCATGGGATTTTCCAGGCAATAGTACTGGAGTGGATTGCCATTTCCTTCTCCAGGGGATCTTCCCGTCCCAGGGATTGAACCTGGGTCTCCTGCACTGTAGACAGACGCTTAACCGTCTGAGCCACCAGTTCCTTGGTGAGGCTTCTAATTTCTCAGATGATCACCTGGCATCATTCTACCTCCTCTATTCCCAGATGGCGGGTATCTAGCTATATGCCCAGTCCCTTTTGATTACCACTGTGTTTGTACTGAATCATGAATTATCTTAGTTAGGCATCATATTAATTTAAAGGACAGCAACTTGCAAGTAATATCAAATTTATTATAAACCTGGGAGAGCAGGAAATACAGGAAACATAGAAGAGACTCTTTTAAAGAGAAAAGGCTAGTAGTGACAAATACTATGGGAGAGATAGTTGAAATGGAGATTGATTTTTAAAAAAAAATCATAGAAAGTCATTAGTGGAGGAGCAGTTTCACGGGATCAAAGTAAGGATGAAAACAGCTAAATGTAGTGAAAATGTTGAGTAAACAAGTTCCTTACCCAGACTATGGACTTAAGCCATCTAGGGACCTTGTGGTTCACCATCATTAAATGGAGAATTTAGGTAGGGTACATGAGTACGTTTTCAGATCAGGGAAGAAATCAGAGGTGAAGAACCAATAAAGTCAGCAAAAAAAAGTAAACTGGGTAAATTTATGACAAAAATCAATGCAATTAAGAGCAAAGGCAGTAGGGTCAAAGGTGGAAGGTAAGAAGCACATCATTTTCATTAATACACGAAAAATAACAGGACAATCAGAAACATTGCTATAGGAGAAATGAATGCTGACAGGTAATTTGAGGTATATTTTATGGTTTAAACAGTCATTTAGAGTTGGGATACAGAGAACAATGGAGAAGGAAACGGCAACCCACTCCAGTACTCTTGTCTGGAAAATCCCATGAACAGAGGAGCCTGGTAGGCTGCAGTCCATGGGGTCACAAAGAGTCGGACACAACTGAGCGACTGAGCATGAGCACAGAGAAGGAAAACCCACAACTCACAGTCCCCTGAAATTTCAGAGGTTCAGAAGCAGATTTTGATTTTTCTCTAACAAACAAGACAGAGATGAAATTAATTTGAGGTAACCCTAGACGAGCAGGAGAAACAAATGTGGCAGAAGTTCAAATACTGAGATAATCAAGTACCTTACTGAGTACATAGATGGATTGTAAGCTATGAAATTCATCCTTCTTAATGAGGTATGCGAAAACAAAGGAGAATTCATGACAATGTGATTAGGGATTGGGAATCTTTATATTATAGGATTGAAGGCAGATATAAATGGAGATCCTTATTTAATAATAAAAACATCTATGAACATATTTGAGTGACCAGTATAAAAATCACTGATGAATGCACAATTAAAAAAAAAAAAAACTCTACATAGAAGACTTACATAAGGGTTATTTAGTTTAAAATCTGAGTGAAAGTAGTGTTCACTTATTTTAGGCATATAAATTTTATCATTTTCAATTGTAAATTTATTTATATATTAAAAAGAAAAAGAATTTTAAAAGTATCTGCTTCGCAAACCAGCATATAGTAAATAGATAGACAATAAAGAACTACTGTATAGAACACAGAACTACATTCAATATTTTGTGGTAAACCATAATGGAAAATAATATGTAAAAAATATATTTATATATGTATAACCAAATTGCTTTGGTGTACAGCAGAAATTACCACAATACTGTAAGTCAACTACACTTCAAAAAATATAATTTTTTAAAAAGTATCTGCTTGATCCAGGAGTGACACCAGTACCTGAAATTCAAAAAACTAGGTTCCTTTCCAAAATCTACTATGGGGTAGATGTAATCTTAGATTAACATATTAGTCTTAATTTCCCAACCTGTAAAGTGGAAAAAAAAAATTTTAGGAAGATTAAAGGAGACTCAAACGATATGATACAAATGTTTCAAAAATATTTTCAGTGTAATGTGTTTAGCACAATTTTTTAAACATTTAAGAATTTATATGATGCTCTAAAGGCAACACGAGAGGTGTGGAGGAAAAAAATACTACATGAGATTTACGGTGGTGTCCCTGGAAGACAAGATTGGTAAGGCATCTTATCTTTTTCCACTGTCTCCCTTCCGTAGCTCCAGCCCAAATCTATTTTTTTCCATTGTTAACTACTGAGAAACTTTACTTTTGGCACAAAGCAAATATTTTCCACAATTTTTAATCTCTTTTCTCTTTTTGCCCCACTTTCTCACACCCACAGCCATGAAGTCATCACTATGAATTTAAATGCACACTGAATCTCAACTCATACCGCCTGCACAATAGGAGGAAACCCCTCCACTGACTTACTACAGACGCCATGTTTTGTGCTCGTGCTCTTGCAAGTAGTAGCACCTACCGTTGAGCCACCTGGAATCGTGCTGCTCCGTCCTGATCGGATGATGGTGCCCAAGAGTTCGGAAGATAGCAAAGTCTCGCCCCATAAAATCAGCTGCTGTTCCAGAGTATAATTCTCCATCTGCATCGTGATAAAATAAAACCACATACACGAACTTTAATTAAGGCAACTTAAACCAAAACTAGGAGAAGGCAATGGCGACCCACTCCAGTGTTCTTGCTTAGAAAATCCCATGGGTGGAGGAGCCTGATAGGCTGCAGTCCATGGGGTCGCTAAGAGTCGGACACGACTGAGCGACTTCACTTTCACCCTTCAATTTCATGCATTGGAGAAGGACATGGCAACCCACTCCAGTATTCTTGCCTGGAGAATCCCAGGGATGGAGGAGCCTGGTGGGCTGCCGTCTATGGGGTCGCACAGGGTCGGACACGACTGAAGTGACTTAGGAGCAGCAGCAGCAAACAAAAACTAAGTACAAGTTTCATGTTAAGACCATCCTAACACTCTCTGCATCATCATGTAAAGCTACTAATATTTATCCTATATCTTTGTAGAAGGGAATATCTCATTACTCATTTAGCACTAACTTTGAAAAATTGAGTAAAATATGCGTCAGTGGACATTATGAATGGAAACAAAAATTATATGTACCACATTGCTTTTATATGTTTAAAGCTACTATGATTCTAATATCTTTTTTTTTACAGTCTCATTGTAAAATATTACTTATACTTTTGGCTTTAATCAAAAAATTAAATTTCTAATATATTTCCTTTTTAGTGGGACTTCATTAATGAAATTTTGCTATAATTTCCGAAAGACTAATACTTTTCTTGCCTTCCATTTTTTAATACATCAAGTGGGAAAAGTATTCTAATTTGGTATGAGCTGTCATTTAATCATAAAACAAGTACACCACAGAGTCTCAAATATAATAGAAATGTATTTGAAGAGGGGGGATTTTGATAAACACAGGCCATAATCACTATAGCTCAAGATTCTGTTGTGCCTTGATTCATTTCTACTTAAATTGAATTAACTCTAGGACAGAATTTAATAATGGAAGAATCATAATCAGCAGGTTGGAACACAAAGGAAAAAGAAAGGAGAAAGAGAACTTAATATTTATTGCATACCATTTGTGCTTGTGGGAAAGTCAGGTTCTGGCTTAACACTTCAAATTATCTCATTTACCTCTGTCAACAATCGCATGATGTACATGTTACCCTTATTTTACACTTCAAGAAACCCAAGTTTCCTCAGCTGAATGAGTAGCAAGTCAAGGTGAAAGTTCAAACTCAAGTCTGTTTAACCCCAAGTTTCTTATATATCATATCAGCTTTTAATAAACTGAAGTTTGTAAAATTGGCATTTTCTTTCCTTTAAACAAAAAAATGCCTCATATTATTCCACCCAGAAAATGCATTATTGCCTGCTTGCTTATGTAAATTATCAACAGAAAAACAATAAATATTTTTTCCAAATAATCTACCATAATGACAGTAAAAAGTAATATTATCTTGTTGATTATTTGGACAGGTTAATGTTTCTAAATAACTGACTTAAGAAATACTCAGAAAACAAAGTAGGCATAGACAAATTATAAGTTAAACATTGGTATACCACTAATTTCCAAAGGACTTTTATATGTATCAATCAGAAACTTTCTGTACATCTTCAGTTATCACTACCTTTCGCAAAGTCTTATTAATTGATCTTTTATGTGATATCCTTGGTTCACACCTACAATTCTCACTTGAAAATAAAGGTCTTTGAAACGAAAATGGACATTTTCAGGGATCCACACTAAATCTGGCTTCCCTGGTGGCTCAGACAGTGATGAATCTGCCACCAATTGGTTCTACCCTGGATTGGGAAGATCAGCTGGAAATGGGAATGGCAACCTACTCCAGTATTCTTGCATGGAGAATTTCATGGACAGAGGAGCCTGGTGGGCTATAGTCCATGGGGTCACAAAGAGTTGGACATGACTGAGCTTAAAGTAAGTTAATTCCTCTGGTAGAACCTCTGGTTCTTTGATGTGTTTGAATGCACCAGGCTTTGGAAAATGTCCAAAGCAGTACAGGACAGCTACACAGACCGAATCACTGAGTAACTCTAAGTTATGACTTTAAATATTAACAAAAAGATAGCTTCTCTTAGAGACTGAGTTTTTAAAAATGTATCACTTATTCTGAACTGTTGTGAATCAAGTCAAAAGTGATGGTCTGACAATATATTAAGTAAAATTCACCAGCTCTGTCAACAGTACTCATGGGACATCATAAATTGACATATTGCATATTGTGGTATCTTTGGGATTCCAAAACATCTTGTCTTCTCTTTACTTAATTAAATAAAGTTCAAAACTGACGTGCTCTCACAATAATATACTGCAATAATGTTTTATCTGCCCATGAGGTAAAAAAAATAATCCTTTCTGAAAAGTACAGAAACACTATTAACAAGCTATTTACAAGTTTCAAAGGTACTGTGCAATATTTTAATGTAGATGGTGTACTTAATATAACCTATATTCAATAAGCGTAACACTTTAGTTAAGGTTGACACAATCTTGTTACAAATAACTGACTGACGGATGTGATGAATTCTTAAACTTCAGGTGATTTCTTATCTGTATGAATAAAAGAATGTTAATTTAAAATGTATTGTGAAAGCAACCTGAAATGTTCAGGTCAATTTCAAACATTTTCATGTTGGAACACCTTTCACATGAAGATCTGTGTCCTCTGTACCTTAAAATTCAAGAGCATTTAACTGTTTGCTGAACCTCATTGCCCTCTCAACCATATGTGAGGTAATGAAAATAAGGAAAGGTGAAAATAGAACAACCAAAAGGTGAAAACTGAGTGATTATACATCAGAGAGTTGTCAGACCATGCCTAATAAGAGGTGTAATCAGAAATGGAAGAGTAAAGGATATCATGAGTTAATCTTTTTTTTTCATTGAGCTTTTTCAATGTGAGTAAAATTCATAATTATGATTGCTATTATCTGTAAACTCTATTCCAGAGAGATGAAATAACAAAAACTACAACGAAGTAAATATTATTGGAATATGACAGGTGTTCGTTTCTCACATTCATTTCTTTAGCTTTGTTAAAACTCATGATTATCTTTTAATCTATTCCCACATAAGGAGAGCAAAAAATCAATATAAATGAGTGCAGAGGCAGAAAGACTGATTTTATTTCTCTTTTGACAAGAGATAAGTAGGCTCCTTAGAGAATGTAGAGGGTTCATCAGTAGAAGAGCTCAATTTATTATCAAGAATATAATTTATGAAGAGTTGACTTAGAAACCAAAGAAAGGTTGCAGCTAAAGCACCAGTTGCCTCTAGTCATAGGAAGTTACCTCCTATTCAACCACTATTTTTGAGTTAACTTAATATGTAAGAGCTGGAGGTCACCAGATGATTAGGTGGCCATGTGGGCACATTCTAATACTGTCCAGTAACTATTCCTTAACACCGGGCCTTAGATCAGATTTTCTGCTCAGAGGTCTATAGGATTCTTATCAGTGCTGATTCTTCATTCTTGGGGAAAAAATCCCCCTTTGTTATTTGGCCCAAGTGTATAGATGATAGAATATCATACTCTTGCATTCTCTTTAAGAAGAAATATATCAGCTCAGAGTATATTTCATTTTGTGTAACTGTGTATTACCACCTTATATTAAAGACTTATACTCTCCAGCTATCTGAAATGATCTAACAAAATATCTGAGTTGAATAAATCTACTATACCTTAGCTGGCTTATATTTGGAAAACAATATGTTTTTCTTTTTAATTTAAAAAGCCCATTTGCTAAGCCATTTTTGTATGTTTGATGTCATCTATTAAGTTATCAAAATATATGTGTAATTTTTCAATTTTATGACCTTAAATATAAGTTAGCCTACAATGGTTCAAATTGCATTATAGCTAAGATACATACTTTTGGGTTTTCCAAATATACTAAATTACTACTGAAAGAAAATATATTTGTCCAATTTTATTAAATTGATGGTAGAATAATACATGCAAGGAATTGTGATATACATTACAAAAGTGGCTATGGATACTCTGTCCAAAAAATTTTTTAAGTTTTTTTACAAAAATACCATATAGACAATTATATGTCTCAAAAAATATATCAGACTAAGATAAATTAGTGCTTAAAGATATAAATAACATGCTAGAATTTGTCAAATATGAAAGTCGCTATTTGAATATATGCCATTCTTTCTGAACTGTAAGCTTTCTTACCTGTCTCTAAAGAAAGCATTCTTTCCTGAGATGAACAAAAAGTTTAGTGAACTGTATTCCCACCATGGCAGTGTTACCTGAGAAGTAGTGTTAAAAAACAAAAGTTCATGTGTACTCTGTATTTTGTGTTCACAGCTCAAAATGAAGTAAAAATGTGGCTTAGATCAGTTAATGTATTGGATTACAATTCCTAAGAAGGGTGTGGTGAGAAGAAACAGAAGGTGGAAAAAAAAAATTCCTGATGAAATAAGAGCATTACTAACACAGGTGTAAAGTGTGACATGGATGTGAGCAAAAATCAAACAAACCTAAAGACCAAGTCATTATGTTGTTAACACCTTAAGCAAATTCTCTTTACAGGATAGCAGAGTAATTAGAAACAGAGGCAGGAAAAAATGTCTGTCTCTCTTCTTACACACATACTCATGCGCACACATACACACCCACACCACATGGCATGGATGAAATCTACTTCCTGAAAGTGAAAGGGTATGGGAATCTTTTATATTTTCACATTTATTAAGCTCCTTTTCTATGCCAATGAATATACTGGCTTTGTTACTCATATTGTCCTTTAAAAATTAACATAATTCTTTAAATAGTTATAAATGTAAATGATATAAACTTAAAAATATAAAATTTACCCCAACAGGCAACCACTATTACCAGTTCTGTTTTTTTTAGTTTCTACTCAACATTTATATGCCAGAAATATGTACATACCCAAATGTAGTATGTTGTTACACTGTCTTATTTAAATCTTACAACAAACTAGTGGAACTTGCATGGCCATGCCATTTTATACAAAGAAACAGCGACTTCAAATAATTTTCTCATTTTAGTTAATTAATTTGGGGAGTACCTCATTTACTCAAATACCAAGTGAGACAATAGTCTAATGTCAAATTATGTTCTTTCCTGACGCATGGCAGAATGCTAGCTTAGGGAAATAAACCATTCGTAAAAGTCCCAAACACTTGAAGTTGGTCCTCATAATATCTGTTAATGATGGAATGACTGATGAAGATTTCAGAAACATAAAACTGCTTTCAAGTTGACCGTTCCTTTCATATCGTGAAAGTGTGTGTGTGCATCTATGTGTTTTAGCTGTTCAGTCACGTTCCACTCTTTCTTTTTTTTTTTTTTTTTAATTTTTTTTTTATTTTTTTATTTTTTATTATTATTTTTTTTTAATTTTATTTTATTTTATTTTTTTTTTTAATTTTAAAATCTTTAATTCTTACATGTGTTCCCAAACATGAACCCCCCTCCCACCTCCCTCCCCATAACATCTCTGTGGGTCATCCCCATGCACCAGCCCCAAGCATGCTGTATCCTGCGTCAGACATAGACTAGCGATTCAATTCTTACATGATAGTATACATGATAGAATGCCATTCTCCCACTTTCTGACCCCATGGATTGTAGCCCACCAGGCTCCTCTGTCCTGGAACTCTCAAGGCAAGAATAACAGAGTACATAGCCATTCCCTTTTCCAGGAGATCTTCCCAACCCAGGGATCGAACCCACGTCTCCTGCATTGGAAGGAGGATTCACTACCACTGAGTCACCTGGGAAGCCCTTTATTAAAGTAGATTTGAAAATTTTACTTTTCTAAGGTGATTTGAAAACTTTGGGACATATTATAGGACTGGGGTAACTATGTATGGGTAACTATGCATTGCTCAGGAAAAATTCATATTTTCTACAGTTATCAGCTTAAAACTCAAGGCAGTTTGGAAAGAGGTTATATTTAACTCTTACAGATTTCATAAACCAAAGTTTTTAAGTGGTCATCTGGTTCTAAAGCTTACAACAGGTTAAAACTGTTTAAAAGAAGGATTGGGGATATAAAAATATCTGCTGTTAAGATCCATCTAGCCAGTTTACAAGTGCTTTGAGCTTAAAGTACAATTTTCTTCCCAGTATTGGGGAAAGAAGCATCCTGGGACCACCTTGAAAATTTCTTCTATGTGGAAAAATGAGGAGAGCATATTTAAAATCTTTTGGCTGGAAAGCTTTCCCCCAAACCATTTTTTAAATGTATAGTGTACAATCTGTATATTTCAGTGACTTTTATGTAAAAGTTTGGGAAGTGTTGTAGGAAATATTTATGTTAAAAGAACTCCATTAAATTACTAAACAATATTTTTAAGGCAGCAAAGTAAAAAATGCCAAGAGGAATCCAACAAGGGGAATTAAAGTTACTGTGAGAGGAAGAATTTATAGCATAGTTTTAAAAGAAGAAAATAACCTCAATAAAGGAAATCACAGCTTTTGAATTAACATGGTGCTGCAAATATTTTAAGGGATTTTACTATGTATAGTATGATGGCCTGCTCATTTTTCTGCATCCTACTATTCAACTGATTCAGAAATTAACTTACATTGGCTTGAATCATCTTCTTTGTCAATAGGCAGTAAATATCTCCGAAAACTATTCAATCACTGTACAGCACTGGCTAGGTCAGATCTGGGCTTCCATTTAAAAGCTGCTTCTCTTTTTAGCTATATCTCCTCTTCATGATTCATGCAACTTCCCTCACTCTCTCTTCTTTTTCACAAACCCATTCAACTTTTTCAAAGAAGTTCTAATATAACACCAAAACTGTGGCGTTTCATATTCTTCATGGACATTGTGTGGTTGCATACCATATGAACTATGTAATACTTACTTGTCATCATCCTTACTCAGTGGAATATTAAAATAAATAATCAAGAAGATCGCTACTAAGAAACATGCCACAAATTAAAGCTGTTCTAGGTACAATTTTATATACTGCTTTCTGAGAAATCTCTCTCTCTTTGCTTTCAGTGTGCAATTTAAACAAGTATAGGCTGCAAGTTCAAACAAAATAGGACTTCTCTCCTTTGTTTAAGACACTTTTCAAATTTCTGTGTGTGTACTTAAGGAAGTTATTCACACGTAATCACTAGGCCATCTGTGAAAAGGAAATTATAAGTGTGTTACATCTGCTGCATTCCTTCAGGTCTTAAACTTCTGTTAAAGTGCTCCATAAACGGAGCAAATGGACTGAAATTGTCTGCATTTCGAAAGCAGTAGAATAGATAACTCATACTATAATGGTTTTATTCTTAATAAAAAAGGGATCAGTGAAAGGATGATAAACACTAGAGAATACTGGAAAAATATATTTTCATAGTTAATGGTGTAGACAGTATGACTAGAGTCTTGTCTTGTTGAACAGAGGAAAAAGGTTATCTTTTAAAAGAAAAAGAGGGAAAATGTTATGGACCTACTATACAACAAATAATATCCTAAATTTACCTTTTAAAAATTTAGATATATTATTCAAAATTCAAATAGAAAGTTTACACCCGAAAAGTTTCACTATTATTGTTGTTGTGTTATCAAATAATTTCTATATTTCATAAAAAAGGAAAAGGAAACAAAAAGTTACATAATTTCTACATGATTATGTAAAAACAGAATCTTCTGTGTTTCAGGTTGCTGGCATACTCAACAATTAAAAGAGACAAAAAAGAAAAAAATTGTTTATTGATGATACACTTTTTGTGTATTATTTAATCCCAGTACAGAGTGTTTAAAAGAATGTGGAAAAATTCTCTTTCAATACAAACTAAAGCTTTTTCCCTCTTCTACTTCTATCTTTCTACTTCTATCCTTTTGAACTATAGCTAAACATTCACCACCTATCTGCAATATTTAAGGAAAAAAGGAAAGAATAAAATTAGAAAGAAGAGGTCAAAGAAAAGTATACAGGAAATACATAGAATGTTTTGATTTAAGAAAAAGGAAGAGAGAAAAGCCCTGAAGTCAAAAAAGATGGAAACACAAGAACTTTGTCAAATCAAAGTAACATGAGGGGGAATCTATCAACTGTATTACCATTTAGTTGTATTGTGCTGATTAAGTTGTCCAAGTGTTAAAAGTGTTACAAATCTTGGGACTACAATTAACGATAGAGAATGAATCTCAATCTTTCTTTCTGAATTGTCAAAATTCCCCCTTTGAAACACCTTTTTCAAATAAAAATCAAAATCATATTTTTACAACACAAAAACTGTAAATGTCTAGTGGAGATATGGGGCTTCCCTCGTGGCTCAGCACTAAAGAACTGGCCTGCCAATGCAGGAGACGCAGGTTTAGTCCCTGGATGGGGAAGATCCTCTGCAGAAAGAAATGGCAACCACTGCAGTATTCTTGCCAGGGAAATCCCATGAACAGAGGAGCCTGCTGGGCTACAGTCCAAAGGGTCCCAAAGAGTCAAATGCAACTTAGTAACTAAACAATAACAACAGTGGGGATATATATGATTGAGCAGTCAGTTTTAAAGATACTGTTAAATCATTTTGATTAAAAAGAATCATAGACTAGATAGTACAAAAATCAAAGAAGCATTTAGTATTTCTTATTCATTTTCAAAATATTTGAAAATATCTCAACTGACACACTCTGAATATTTTATGATTCATAAGGGAAAATTTTGATATATAAGAAGGAACATGAAATCTGACGATTATCTACAGAAAATTTACTGTTTAATTGATTGCTGATTAAGTACCTATTAAAAGAGATGCCGTACGCAGTTTAGGGTCATATGGGCTCTTCCCACGGCCATTTTCAAAATGTGAGTCTTGCAGCTTAAAAATGTTGTCCTGTAGAAAAGAAAAAAGAATTCAGTTTTTTATTAAAAAAAAGCATTTTAACATGCCAGTTAATCATAGAGAGGTTGAGCATTCTTCTGCACTATCAAGGTATATTATTATTTGTGTAATCTTTAGAGATGGCAAAATAACCTAAGTGGGGTAAAAACTAGGTATTATTAGACAAACGTCTATTTAGCCTGGTGGTTTTTAGTGGCATTTGGCATGTTGCAAGGAAGTGTATAAATCAATCCTAAAGGACAAAGCATGATGTGACAAGAGTAGAGTGACCATTTTATCACAGAAGTATGCTAAGAGCTACCCTAATGGCTCTTGAAAGAATGTTAAATTTAAACAAAATGATTCCTTCACTTCCTTCACATAGAGGAAAAACAGCAACTCACTATATTAGATGTCTGTAACAAGATACACTATCTCACATTTCTGTATGTACTTTCCAGAAGGAAGTAGTCATAGCAGCCACATCCTCCACTCTGTCATTCCTAAAACTTTGATGCTTACAAGCTTCTCAAGCATTTTTAAATTAGTCACCTTGGAAGGTGGAAGGTACCTGAAACTATGCTTATCAATTTCTCTAAGTCAGAAATATCAAATTATTTATTAAGACAGGTATGCCTGGAGATAGTGTCCTTAGGACAATAAGCACAAAGGTGACACAAGGAAGTCTGCTCAGCTGAGGCTCAAGCACCCAGAAACTGAAGCGAACATTTGACTATGGTAGGAAGTATGCCAGAAAGCACTACAACAAGAGCCTTAATAATGAGGTAACAAACTAACTCAGGCCTAAGACCCTGTCCTCAGAATGTGAGACTTCTCTATGACAGTGGAATTAACTGGGGGGTTTTCTGAGCACTCTTTTCAGAAGCAAATAAATGTTCTGGAAATTAATTAGGTCAGAATATGTATGCATTTTCCAGTAGCACATTAACTTGTCTACAGACTGAAATAAGATAGCTTTTTTGGCAATTTCTCTGCTGTTCACATAAAAGCATTTTCTATATTCTTAGAATAATAAATTGTGTTCATTTTATAGCCAATACACATCACTTTATTTAACATTTAATATTTCTGATGGAGCTAATGGCAGAGTTTCAAATTATGACTCTTAAAACTCATTTGAATTAGGGAAGAAGAGAGAAAAAGTAAGCCAAAAGTATTCTCCATTTTTATTACTGTAAGTGTGAGAATTACCATATCTATGCATTCCTTGGGCTTCCCTGGTGGCTCAGTGGGTAAAGCCTCTGCCTGCAATGAAGGAGACCTGGGTTCGATCCCTGGGTCAGGAAGATCCCCTGGAGAAGGAAATGGCAACCCACTCCAGTACTCTTGCCTGGAAAATCCCATGGACAGAGAAACCTGGTAGACTACAGTCCATGGGATCACAAAAAGTCAGACACGACTGAGCGACTTCACGACTTCACGATGCATTCCTTACATTGGTCTGTACTTGATAAATAGCTCTCCCCTAGCAATGACTGTTCCTTGTTGTTTAGTCACTAAGTCACATCTGACTTCTGCAGCCCCATGGACTGTAGTCTGCCAGTTTCCTCTGTACGTGGGTTCCCCCAGCCAAGAATGGGTTGCCATTTTCTTCTCCAGGGGATCTTCCTGACCCAGGAATTGAACTCGTCTCCTGTCTTGGCAGGTGGATTCTACACCACTGAGCCACTAGGGAAGCCCACTGGTTGGTTCTTTAGCTAAGTTCTAAATTTTACAATGTGAAAATTTTATGGGGTTTCTCAGAACTGCATTAAGTTGTGGAAGGAAATGGCAACCCACTCCAGTATTCTTGCCTGAGAAATCTCACAGACAGAGGAGCCTGCCAGGCTATATATACAGTCCATGGAGTCACAAAGAGTCAGATACAACTGAGCAACTGAGTATGCATGCATACACACAGTAGGAATGGCAGTGAGTTAGGAGTCAGGCCCAGTTGGGCCAATGAGGTGAGCTCTTGTTCTTTGATGGTCAACCAATATCTCTGAACCTTAGGTTTCTAAAAGTTAATGTTGATAAGGATATTCAATCTCAAATGTTTATTGTGATGATTAAAGAACTGGAATAAAATATTTTTAAAGCAGCAAAATAAAAAGGCACAATTTATTCTTATTCTATTAATATTGCTCATATTAAAACAACAAAAACATGAAAATTTAATATAAGTTTTTACATTGTGGGCAAAATTTCCCAGCAGAACTTAAAAGAAATATTATCTAAAATGCTACTTTGTCACGAAATTATAAACTTATTTACAAAAACACATTTGTCACAGGCAATTGAATATTAAAATTATGGTATGAAATTTCTTGCAACACACTAAGAAAAAGCATAGAAGTTTAACAAATATTTAGCTTCATTTTGATAAAAATTAGGAAACAATACAAAAGAAATATACTCGGTAACTGATATATACTCTACTGCCACAATGACAGAAAATATTAAAATCTGTCTGTGTTACTAATCCTCAAAGGTTAGAGGAAGCAGCAGGTGGAAGTGACAGTGTGACTAAAAATATTGTTATAAATATACATATAAATTTCTTATCCTCATAAGACATTTATTATACTGACTATGATAGAGGAGCTATCCCTCAAAATATGAGATACTTGATGACTGGGGTCATGTGTCCAAGATAATAGGACAATGCCAAGGTATATAAGAAGTTCTTGCAGCCTCGTATTTAACATTTGATTTACAAGGTAAAGGATTAGACTTCATAGGAAGAAGGGTTAAGTATGTCAGTTATGGTTTAAGAGAGGAAAACTATATTTTGCCATGGTATCAGGTAATGTGTTCAAAGCCAGCTCCCTTTTCCTTTCCTTCCTTCTTCCTTTAAATGGAACTCTTCCCCAAATTTCTGTGTTTCTACCATGTAATTATTCTATATTTTTATATGATTTTACTGAAGAGTAACACTGAATTTCTTTTCCAGCCTAGCGATATGAAGCCTTGGAATAATTAAAATTTGATTTCTGAGTAGTAAAGTAAAATCTATTTCTTATATACAAATATTTGTGGTGTAAAATCCATACCTGTTATACATAATAATGAAGTCTGCATAATCACTCAGTCGTGTGCGACTCTTTGCCACCCCATGGACTGTAGCCTGCCAGCCACCTCTGTTCATGGGGATTCGCCAGGCAAGAATACTGGAGTGGGTTGCCATTTCCTTTTCCAAGTAATGATGTCTAAGGCTGTTGAAATCAGATATTATCCCTGGCCATGCCTTTTATTATCTGGGTCTCAGGCAATCCCTAAACCATTCTGAAATTCAGATTCCTTTTATAAGGAGAATAGGAAAATCTCATAGGGTTGATTATGAATATTTACTGTAACAATGTATATAAAACACTTAGAATGCCTGAAAAATATTTATTAATTTATTGTTTTCATTGTTTGTAGTTACCAAAATAAAATCATTCTTTCCTATAGTGATTAATATCTTTCATGCTACAGTGGAAATGTCTGCCTATATTTTCATCAGTGGAAATTAAGACTTGTATTTAAAAATATGTTAATACTTTGGACTCCCAAAATGCACTGAAAATTATTTTTTCCTATAGCTAGACCAAAGTCCATTCAAAAGCTTTTAGACAAAAAAAGCATTAAATATAATATGTATAAAACTTCTCAATTAAAAAAAAGACTAGTCTTTTAATATATCTGATAAACTTAATATGATTAATATTGAGAGACACCAATACTGCTGTTTCTGTTATCTTATGAGCGAGACCTAGTATATGTGTGAAAATATTGACTCCTTGGAAAAGAAGCCTTTGTTAATATAATTGCACATTCTATGTTGTCATATGTAGCAAAACACACAGACAACTGTCTGGCTGTACTTGGCAGGCTTTTTGAAACCTGATTGCTATTCAATGATTCTCTATTTTAAAGAGTGTTAAATAGATCACATATGCAAGTAATAAGACCAGAACTCTTAAGACCAATGTATACAATTAAAACTGAATAGCTTATATGTCTAACTTGGGCTGAAATAGTTTTCATTTTTAGTAATACACGAACAGAAATCTAGCTGCATGGATTCTAATTGCTTTAGCAGATACTATGAATATATCATGTTATTGTACCATATTTTATTACATGATTGCATCAGTTTTCAGCAACTATTTTTAGCTTTCAAGTCCACTCTTTCCCCTTTGTCTTTTGGATTTCCTGAATGTTAGTAAGACTGTGGTGAGGTAAGGCATTAGAGGAAATAATAACTGTGCTAATGTCTAATGCAAAGTTTTATAAATTATAAACCATTGGTGACATCATGGCAATAAATTTCCAAAATCTCAATCTTGTCCAAGTAATAAATTTAAGTAACAAAGCTGCAATTTTAGTTGCTTTAGTTAATGATTAAAACATAAATGATGCTTGTAAAAAGGAAAAGAAATGAAAAGAAAATAATGGTATATGTGATTGAATAACCATTTTGGGTATGAAGCTATATAAATTTAAACCCAATATTTGGGCATCCATTTAAAAATTATTTTAAAACATCAATTATTCTACTTTTTTTTCAAAATGCTCAATCACCTTTTCTGCTTTTTACAAAGATACTTTGTTTGCCAGTTATAATGACTTATCAGGTATTCCCTTGTTGCACCAATTTTTTCTTATTTCTGTCTAAACTACCCCTAGCTCACCCTTCCTCAAAATCAGCCAGAACTTCCTTTCCTTTAAGACTAAATTCAAAAGTTACTTTCGGGGAGAAGTCTTCAGAGCTTCCTGGAGATGTAACTTGTTAGTTTCCTTTGTGTATATCCTATTTAACAATAGTACACAGGCAATAACAATACTGGGTAAAACTACTGGCTTCAGCAATGAAGGGACATAATAGGATTTCACAAGAAACATTGTGGCATACTATATTTTACTGAACGAGATCCATTCATGGCTAAAATTCATTTGGAATTTACTTCTCTTAAAAAGGTGACTCTAGGTCTTTGTTGTGCAATTCTAATAGCCATGAGTTCTATATATAGCAATTTAGTTTAATGAAAATTAATAATCCTATTTTTCAATTGCATGAGCTACAGTTTAAGTGTTCAACAGTCACATGCGACTTCTGAATCCAATACTGCATATACAAACATTTCCACTGTCATAGAGGTTCTACTGGACAACATCCTATTAGCAGCAAAGAGTAGAACTGAAAATTAGAGGGTCTCCAGGAAAAGAATATCAATAACCTCAGATATGCAGAGACACCATCCTTATGGCAGAAAGTGAAGAGGAGCTAAAAAGCCACTTGATGAAACTGAATGAGGAGAGTGAAAAAGTTGGCCTAAAGCTCAACATTCAGAAAACGAAGATCATGGCATCTGGTCCCATCACTTCATGGGAAATAGATGGGGATACAGTGGAAGCAGTGTCAGACTTTATTTTTTGGGGCTCCAAAATCACTGCAGATTGTGACTGCAGCCATGAAATTAAAAGACGCTTACTCCTTGGAAGAAAAGTTATGACCAACCTAGATAGCATATTCAAAAGCAGAGACATTACTTTGCCGACTAAGGTCTGTCTAGTCAAAGCTATGGTTTTTCCAGTGGTCATGTATGGATGTGAGAGTTGGACTGTGAAGAAGGCTGAGTGCCAAAGAATTGATGCTTTTGGACTGTGGTGTTGGAGAAGACTCTTGAGAGTCCCTTGGACTGCAAGGAGATCCAACCAGCCCATTCTGAAGGAGATCAACCCTGGGATTTCTTTGAAAGGAATGATGCTAAAGCTGAAACTCCAGTACTACGGAAACCTCATATGAAGAGTTGACTCATTGGAAAAGACTGATGCTGGGAGGGATTGGGGGCAGGAGGATAAGGGGATGACCCAGGATGAGATGGCTGGATGGCATCACCGACTTGATGGACGTGAGTCTGAGTGAACTCTGGGAGTTGGTGATGGACAGGGAGGCCTGGCGTGCTGCGATTCATGGGGTCACAAAGAGTTGTACATGACTGAGCGACTGAACTGAACTGAACTGAACTGAGGGCAGTTCTATTTCCAGTTTTTTAAGGAATCTCCACACTCTTCTCCATAGTGGCTGTACTAGTTTGCATTCCCACCAACAGTGTAAGAGGGTTCCCTTTTCTCCACAGCCTCTCCAACATTTATTGCTTGTAGACTTTTGGATCACAGCCATTCTGACTGGCGTGAAACAGTAACTCATTGTGGTTTTGATTTGCATTTCTCTGATAATGAGTGGTTGAGCATCTTTTCATGTGTTTGTTGGACATCTGTATGTCTTCTTTGGAGAAATGTCTATTTAGTTCTTTGGCCCATTTTTTGATTGGGTCATTTATTTTTCTGGAATTAAGCTGCAAAAGTTGCTTGTATAGTTTTGAGATTAGTTGTTTGTCAGTAGCTTCATTTGCTACTGTTTTCTCCCATCCTGAAGGCTGTCTTTTCACCTTGCTTATAGTTTCCTTTATTGTGCAGAAGCTTTTAATTTTAATTAGGTCCCATTTGTTTAGTTTTGCTTTTATTTCCAATATTCTGGGAGGTGGGTCATAGAGGATCCTGCTGTGATTTATGTCAGAGAGTGGTTTGCCTACGTTCTCCTCTAGGAGTTTTATAGTTTCTGGTCTTACGTTTAGATCTTTAATCCATGTTGAGTTTATTTTTGTGTATGGTGTTAGAAAGTGTTCTAGTTTCATTCTTTTACAAGTGGTTGACCAGTTTCCCAGCACCACTTGTTAAAGAGATTGTCTTTAATCCATTGCATATTCTTGCCTCCTTTGTCAAAGGTAAGGTGTCCATAGGTGTGTGGATTTATCTCTGGGCTTTCTATTTTGTTCCATTGATCTATATTTCTGTCTTTGTGCCAGTACCATACTGTATTGATGACTGTGGCTTTGTAGGAGAGCCTGAAGTCAGGCAGGTTGATTCCTCCAGTTCCGTTCTTCTTTCTCAAGATTGCTTTGGCTATTCAAGGTTTTTTGTATTTCCATACAAACTGTGAAATTATTTGTTCTAGCTCTGTGAAAAATACCATTGGTAGCTTGATAGGGAGTGCACTGAATCTATAGATTGCTTTGGGTAGTATACTCATTTTCACTATATTGAGTCTTCCAATCCATGAACATGGTATATTTCTCCATCTGTTACATGTCCTCTTTGATTTCTTTTACCAGTGTTTTATAGTTTTCTATATATAGGTCTTCAGTTTCTTTAGGTAGATATATTCCTAAGTATTTTATTCTTTTCATTGCAATGATGAATGGAATTGTTTCCTTAATTTCTTTTTCTACTTTCTCATTATTAGTGTATAGGAATGCAAGGGATTTCTGTGTGTTGATGTTATATCCTGCAACTTTACTATATTCATTGATTAGCCCTAGTAATTTTCTGGTGGAGTCTTTAGGGTTTTCTATGCAGAGGATCATGTCATCTGCAAACAATGAGAGTTTTACTTCTTCTTTTCCAATTTGGATTCATTTCTTTCTCTGCTCTGATTGCTGTGGCCAAAACTTCCAAAACTATGTTGAATAGTAGTGGTGAAAGGGGGCATCCTTGTCTTGCTCCTGACTTTAGGGGAAATGCTTTCAATTCCTCACCATTGAGGATAATGTTTGCTGTGGGTTTGTCATATATAGCTTTTATTATGTTGAGGTATGTTCCTTCTATTCCTGCTTTCTGGAGAGTTTTTATCATAAATGGATGTTGAATTTTGTCAAAGGCTTTCTCTGCATCTATTGAGATAATCATATGGCTTTTATTTTTCAATTTGTTAATGTGGTTATTACATTGATTGATTTGCGGATATTGAAGAATTCTTGCATCCCTGGACAGGGGATACATACAGACTGAAAGTGAAGGGCTGGAAAGGATTTTCCATGCAAATAGAGACCAAAAGAAAGCAGGAGTAGCAATACTCATATCAGATAAAATCGACTTTAAAACAAGGGCTGTGAAAAGAGACAAAGAAGGACACTACATAATGATCAAAGGATCAATCCAAGAAGAAGATATAACAATTATAAATATATATGCACCCAACATAGGAGCACTGCAATATGTTAGACAAATGCTAACAAATATAAAAGGGGAAATTAACAATAACAATAATAATAATAGGAGACTTTAATATCCCACTCACACCTATGGACAGATCAACTAAACAGAAAATTAACAAAGAAATACAAACTTTAAATGATACAATAGACCAGTTAGACCTAATTGATATCTATAGGACATTTCACCACAAAACAATGAATTTCACCTTTTTCTCAAGCGCACACAGAACCTTCTGCAGGATAGATCACATCCCGGACCATAAATCTAGCCTTGGTAAATTCAAAAAAATGGAAATAATTCCAAGAATCTTTTCTGACCACAATGCAGTAAGATTAGATCTCAATTACAGGAGAAAAACTATTAAAAATTCCAACATATGGAGGCTGAACAACACACTGCTGAATAACCAACAAATCACAGAAGAAATCAAAAAAGAAATCAAAATATGCATAGAAATGAATGAAAATGAAAACACAACAATCCAAAATCTGTGGGACACTGTAAAAGCAGTGCTAAGGGGAAAGCTCATTGCAATACAGGTATACCTCAAGAAACAAGAAAAAAGTCAAATAAATAACCTAACTCTACACCTAAAGCAACTAGAAAAGGAAGAAATGGAGAACCTCAGAATTAGTAGAAGGAAAGAAATCTTAAAAATTAGGGCAGAAATAATTGCAAAAGAAACAAAAGAGACCATAGCAAAAATCAAAAAGGCAAAAGCTGGTTCTTGGAAAGGATAAATAAAATTGACAAACCATTAGCCAGACTCATCAAGAAACAAAGGGAGAAAAATCAAATCAATAAAATTAGAAATGAAAATGGAGAGATCACAACAGATAATACAGTAATACAAAGGATCATAAGAGACTACTATCAGCAATTATATGCCAATAAAATGGACAATGTGGAAGAAATGGACAAATTCTTAGAAAAGTACAACTTTCCAAAACTGAACCAGGAAGAAATAGAAAATCTTAACAGACTCATCACAAGCATGGAAATTGAAACTGTAATTAGATCTGTTTCTGCTTCATTTTCATTGGGCTTTGTGATTCTTCAGTTATTATTAATATTAAGCTTGTTAATAAATAGTTATTCCTCTCAGTAGAACCAGCTTCAGGTGAAAAGTCATCAAATATTTCTTTGCAGAACTTCAAAAATCATTCTTATTAATGTAATACCTCCATAATTTCAGGATAACTATTTTATCTGATTTTTTTCTTAATTAACAGAAATTACTCCAACTATCTCTGAGATGCTGGCAAGTAGAACATCAAACAAGAGAAGCTGTTTGGGCTTTTGCTAAATATAACTTTGTACTTATAAAAATAAATAATTTCTTCTTAGGATTCACACTTTTGTATTTATTTTTAAAACTTTATAATTTATATGCTTCCTAAAACATATAACATTAATATGTGCAAAAAATATAAACTGAACTGTGACTATGTAAGGATTATGTTTGGAATATGAAGGTGAAAGGTTTAATTATTTAACTCAATTAGCATATAAGAAATTATCAGAAAAATGATATAACAATAAAAATATTACATATATATGATACTACAGTGTTTGTAAGTATTTGGTAGTTATTTCACTTAACATGGAAACATACTAAGTGTTCATAATATCCTAAATTTCATCTATATTTTTTCACTTAATCTTCAAACAACCCTATTATTGTGCCAATTTTACAGATGAGAAACAGGGGTGTTTTTTTATAATACTCAAAGTTATAGAGATGGATTAAAATATGATAAAAGAACTGTCTCTTTCCAAGTCCTTGTTTTTAACCACTATTTAAAAATCGGGCTTAAGGAAAATATTATGCAAAAAAATATCTGAGACATACCCTAAGATAGTAGAAACTGGAAACCAGAGGAGTTCAAAATGGGATAGGTAATTTCATGTTTGAGTATAGAATGAAAAATTTTAATTGGGTCCTTTAGAAATATATTTTGAGATGCATCTGAGAGTATGCATTTGTGTGTTTGTATGTCTATTGGTTATTAGTGCAGAGGGCAAAAGGAGCTTATAGAGAGAGGGCAGGGGTAAAGTACAAGTGCAAATTAGTCCAACTACACAAACATCATGAACAAAATTCCCTCAAAATAGACAAAATTTGCATGATAAGCAACATAAAGTTGAGTTTATATAATGAAGACTCTATACATATATTAAAAATAAGGTAGATATAAAAAGTTGGAATCAAACTGTGGAAAGTTTTCTGTGCCAGAATAAGCAATTTGCTCTAAATTTTAGTTGGAGAACAATAGCATCAAAGCAGTGCAATATTATGATGAATCTGACAGTGATGTGTAAGATGATTTAGGATATATGAGCCTGGTGACAGAAAAAGAACCTATCCTCATAACCTGGGAAGGGGAAAATTAACTCTTCTTACACATCACAGTAGTTTAAAGGAATTTTTTTTTTTAATTTTGTGTGTTGCTATGTCAAGTCACCTAGCTCCTTCGTAGCTTATGTTTCTTAAGTTATGTTGCATCAGAATTCCCTTTGATATTCTAGCAAAGTTATGGATTCTTTGCTCCAGAAAACTGAAGCTAAGCATACATATATTTTGTAAGCAATCTTTAGGGTTTACTGACCTTATGTAGTCATGCTAAGAGCTTCTAAATCAGCTATTCATCAAAGACCTTTCTGTTTCTAACTTGGTGTGATTCTTTCATCCTATCCCTCGGAACATGGACATCTGCTTCTGTTGTTTTTTGGCCCCGTCCTTGAACATAATACAGGGATTATCCAGACTTTTAAAAACTCATTTTCTTTTCCATTTTCTATATACTGTTACTTGGTATTCATTTATTTTTATAAATTCAGCTATTGAACTTCAGCCCCAATCCCTCTGCTATTCTAATCATTCAAACTTGGTTTCCTGGCCTGTATGAAATCTCCTATTTTCCACGGTTATTTTAAAATTGAGAGCTATTAACAGTCCTTGGCTCTCCAAAAGAATATAAGAGCAATTATGAATAATAAACTTCATAGAAATTAGCCTGTCAGAAAGAGTTATTTAACAATATACATTGTGGGAAGATACAAAAGAAATGTAACACTGGTATCTGTCACTGAGTGCTGGGAAATTTTAAAAGTAATGCTATGTGAATAAAGCAAGTATAATTTTCTGCCCTGATTGTACTAGTTCTGCCTTTTATTTCACTATGATTTCCTAGCCATATATGTTAGAATTTTATTTTTCTCTACAATTCAATAAACAAAACATTGTTGCAAGTAAATGACTATTATTGAAAAATGAAGCTCAGTAAAAGATAAGTTTAAGAAAAAGCTTCATATCTGTAAGGACTTTTAGAAATGAGTACACTAATACTTTTTAATATTAATTTTTGGAGTAGCTTTAGATGTATAATGTCTACAAGATTCGGTTCTGAATCCAAAATTCAGTCATTTGATGCTAAAATATTTAGAGTCAATAACTGTAATTATTGAATAATTTCCAATACTTTTTCAAATATACATCTTGGAAATTAAAGTTTTTCTTAGCAAGTAAAGCCATAGAGCCAGTTATATGATAATTGTTTGACAAAAGTATCCTATTTATCAAATTAAATAATAAAAATATTCATTATATAAATATAAATATAGTTCCATTAAATATTCATGATATGTGATCAATCTCTAGTTAACTCTATACAGACTTTTTAATGAATTTAATTTCTGTTCCTGAGGAATTCTTAGGATCCAAACAGAGAGAAGGATAGTATCAGGGTAAATAACATCTACTAAGTTCATCTCTAGACTGAATAGAAGTAGAAATGTTTTAAAATCATTGATTTCTATTTCTACAGTCTGTTCAAGCAATGCTTTAGTAAAGTGGAAATTTTACTTCTAAAATTAGTCTCCAGAGATTATATGGTCTTTCTGCAACCCACATTTTATTCTGCAATTTGACTTTGAAGGTGTATGTGGTAAAAATCTAGATTCTCTAATACATTGTGCTAAATGTTGATTGCAAGCTCAAAAATGAGTTTTTTAAATCTCTTTTGATGTGTCAACATTTTTCTATGAAATAGAAATACCACACATAATTGCCTCAAGGAGTCAATGAGATATGTGTATTTTATACAGGGAAGCACTCATAAACCATATAGAAATTTAGTTCATTACAATTTTAATTATTCTAAATTCACTATTAGTGGTACATCTTTACTATAACAGCATGTTGATAACTCACTATCTGTGATAATGTAATAGCTAAAATGTATTAAGCAAATATTAGCCAAGTGTACTCTCCCAAATGCTTTGTAGGTATTTACTTTTTTAATATTAGAGTATTCCTTGGAGTACACAGTGTTATTCTGTAAATGAAATAACAAAGAGAAATAAAAGACTTGTCTTAGGTCACATAGTATACAAAAGAGGCAGCTAAACAATTTCTGGAACCAGTAATAAATGGAGGGATTATAATAATCTTTTTTTGTATTTGATTTGCACACCATGTTACTTTATGAATACATATCATATATAAAGTACTGTTATAATAATATCCCTTAATTCAACTGTGTATTCCTTGTAATTCAAGCATATGTTAGGTCCTGAATTAATCTTAAATGAATTGACCATGACATATAACACTGTATTTAATATAGACCCACATTATACTCTAAAACAGTAAAGACAAGTAGAGAAAACTAACATAATTCTAACTTTGCAGAAAAATATATGAAATTACTTTGTTTCCAAGTTTGTGGAAAATTCAGTTCAGTTCAGTTGCTCAGTTGTGTCTGACTCTTTGCGACCCCATGAACTGCAGCATGCCAAGCCTCCCTGTCCATCACCAACTCCCTGAGTTCACCCAAACTTATGTCCATTGAGTCAGTGATGCCATCCAACCATCTCATCCTCTGTCCTCCCTTTCTCCTCCTGCCCTCAATCCCTCCCAGCATCAGGGTCTATTCCAATGAGTCAACTCTTAGCACGAGGTGGCCAAAGTATTAGAGTTTCAGTTTCAGCATCTATCCTTCCAATGAACACCCAGGACTGATCTCCTTTAGGATGGACTGGCTGAATCTCCTTGCAGTCCAAGGGACTCTCAAGGGTCTCCTCCAACACCACAGTTCAAAAGCATCAATTCTTCAGCACTCAGCTTTGTTCACAGTCCAACTCTCACTTCCATACATAACCACAGGAAAAACCACAGCCTTGACTAGATGGACCTTTGCTGGCAAAGAAATGTCTCTGCTTTTTAATATGCTATCTAGATTGGTCATAACTTTCCTTCCAAGGAGTAAGGGTCTTTTAATTTCATGGCTGCAGTCACCATCTGCAGTGATTTTGGAGCCCCCCAAAATAAAGTCATTCACTGTTTCCACTGTTTCCCCATCTATTCCCATGGAATGATGGGACCAGATGCCATGATCTTCATTTTCTGAATGTTGAGCTTTAAGCCAACTTTTTCACTCTCCTCTTTCACTTTCATCAAGAGGCTCTTTAGTTCCTCTTCACTTTCTGCCATAAGGGTGGTGTCATCTGCGTATCTGAGGTTATTGATATTTCTGCCAGCAATCTTGATTCCAGCTTGTGCTTCTTCCAGTCCAGTGTTTCTCATGATGTACTCTGCATAGAAGTTAAATAAGCAGGGAGACAATATACAGCCTTGACGTACTCCTTTTCCTATTTGGAACCAGTCTGTTGTTCCAGGTCCAGTTCTAACTTGCTTCCTGACCTGCATATTGATTTCTCAAGAGGCGGGTCAGGTGGTCTTGTATTCCCATCTCTTTCAGAATTTTCCACAGTTTATTGTGATCCACACAGTCAAAGGCTTTGGCATAGTCAATAAAGCAGAAGTAGATGTTTTTCTGGAACTCTCTTGGTTTTTCAATGATCCAGCAGATGTTGGCAATTTGATCTCTGGTTCCTCTGCCTTTTCTAAAACCTTAGCACTACTTTATTCATTGTCTGCCCAGTAACAACATATGCCTCTTACAGCTGGATTAAATAGGATTGCCCTTTAAATTTAAGGGGTATGAATTTGTCTGGGTTCCTCAAACAAGCATCGATGACATAATTCATCTGCCTTTTGTCATCTTTAAAAGTAATGGTATAAACCAAAGAAAACAGAAAGCATATGCATTCATACTTCATGCAGATTATGTTTTTAATAGAAGCTTAATTTGAGTTTAGGCAGATATCTCATACCTGTCATGGTATAATTATTCAGCTATGAATGCCTATTAACTCCCAAGGTATATAACAATGAAAGGGTAAATTTTATCTTGGCTAGAATGAGAAATTCCAGAACATGAACAATTTACTCTAAAATGCTTTGCCCCAGTGAGACCTGGTAAAGTGAGCTCAGTCAAGGACCAAATCAATAGTTCACAAAACTGTGAAATAATGCAACAATTCACTTGGTCTTTCCATGTGCAGTTTAAGTTCTATGTCCAAAATACAGCTATTTTGCATTTGTCATCTTACAATTTCACAAACCACCAGTGTTTTTACCCTAAGTTGTCAAAGTACAGCTATTATTTTTCACCACTCTTTTTTGTAAATGTGTTTGTCACATCCATGATTAGACACCAGAGGGGAATTTTATCAACTTAAACGTAAATATGTCAATAGAAAGCAGCATATGTACTGTAAGAAGTATTGGAATCTATTCATATGATTTCTTTACATTTCAAGAGTTTTTCATAGATACCATCTGGGAGGTACTAATGCCAAAAGAAATAACATTTTATTTATACCAAGTCTGGTTTTAGCAAAGCCTTATCATTCAAGTGTTGTTATAATCATATGACATAAATAAATGATTTCCTTTTAGCAAATTAAGAAATTTACCAAAATAGTATATATTTTTGGCAAAAGTATTTTAGGAAGAAGATAAGTCTGGCAATTCTTGGGGAGATCATAAATTTTAGAGAATTGTTTGGCAATTAGAAAGCTCTTTTAAAATGTCCATATACATTAATTTGATTATTTTACTTTTCAAAAAATACACAAGTGAGAAAAACATTAAAAACTTAGGCAAGAAGAGTTTCAACATGGTATTTAGAAGATTGAAAAACATATAAATGCCAGTAAGAGGATAGTAAATATTAAAACAAATGTTTATATTAAATTTGTTGTAATACCTAGAATTAATAAGTCTGTTAAGTCATTGTGGAAGCATTATATGGTAACACAATCACTATTCAAGATACATGGAAAGAAATGAAGGAAATGCATTAAGATACTATCTAATTTTGTTATTTAGATATTAATTTTTTCTATTTCTACTGTTTTTATCTACCTTTAACAATTATATCTACCTATATGCAATTATCATGCACCCCATGTATTAAAAACACACACTCCCCTCCAAAAAAAGCAGGCTCACTATATCATAAATAAATTTTTAAACTGACAATGCATGAACTGAATCTGGCCCAGACACACACTTTATTTAGATGATATGGTCTTCTGAAATCTTGAATTTGAAAGCCTTTTCATGGATTTAGCAGTTTTCATTGGACAATTCAATGTTTGCATTGCTCCACATTCTTTTGTTTTCATTTTCATCTTTTTATGTCACCTGCAAGGTACTTTAGGTATTTATGTTTGCAACTCCTATAGAGCATTGTGACTTATTTACCAAAAACTACATTGCATCACCATCTGATTGTCTCCATCTTTCAGATTACTAAAGGTTTAGCAATTAATCATGGCTATACATAAGAATTAGTGGGAACTTCAAAGTGATCTGAAATTCTGTCATGTATCATAATTCGCCAAAGCTCTTTACTAATTCTATTTAGATAAATAATTTGATACATGCACTGCTGTTTAACAGTGTCTCTTTTATTTTGATAAAAATAAGTATTTAAAATATTTATATCTCAATCAGTTAGCCAGAATAAGTAAGACTTAATCTTTAAGGCTGTGTGGTTAATCACTGCAAAACACAGGCAGAGCAATCCTAAGGAATACTCAGATATTGGCTAGCTTCTTTTGATTTCAAATTAATGACTATGAAGGCATTCTGTGTCACATGTTAAGCTGACTTCTGTGTCATTATTGCTAATCTAGTACAGTGTACACTTGTAGTATTTATAAATGTATCTCTCTCACTGGCAGAATTCACTATCTATAAAATAAGACTTTTTGATATCAAATAAATAACTGCAATTACATATTTATTTGATTAACTAAAATGTTTGATGTTGAAAATTATACCAAAATTACCATTTGCATGGATGAGACATTTATATCATTCTACATGGCACTTTCAGTTACAGAGAACATAATAAATCTTCATTATAAATTAAATTAGGAACAGTTGAAAGCTCAAATAGTATCTTGCTCAGCTTGTTGATGTCCATGTATTACTCTTAAAAAATATATTTTAGTCCCTGTCATTACGAGTTGCAAAATGTTTGATGTGGAGAGACTATTAACTCATAAAGACTCATAAAGACTGAAGGTAGGATAAAAATTGAAGACTGAAAGTTCTGACATATATTCCTACATAGTTTGTAGTATGCAAATTCAAAATGAATTAATAAGTTAAAGAAAGCACATGATATATTACACCATGTATATTCTATGCTAAGTTGCTTCAGTTGTGTCTGACTCTTTGCAACCCTAAAGACTATAGCCAATCAGACTCCTCTGTCCATGGGATTGTCCAAGTAAGAATAGAGTGGATTGACATGCCCTCCTTCAGGGGATCTTTCAGACCCAGGGATCGAACTCAGGTCTCTTATGTTTCCGGTATTGGCAGGTGGGTTCTTTACCACTAGTGCCACCAGAATGAAGCAATGAGAGCAATGAACTGATATGAGAACAACAGGAAAGAAAAATTTAGCGAAATTGTATTTTCTAGGTGTCAAATTTTTTTCAAATTGTCAATATTTTCCAAATCTATATTTGATCAGTGTTGACGGGTAATATACAACATTATAATTAGAAAGCCCCTAAACATATACATATTGGAGAAGGCAACGGCACCCCACTCCAGTACTCTTGTCTGGAAAATCCCATGGATGGAAGAGCCTGGTAGGCTGCAGTCCATGGGGTTGCTAAGAGTTGGACATGACTGAGCGACTTCACTTTCACTTTTCACTTTCACGCATTGGAGAAAGAAATGGCAACCCCACTCCAGTGTTCTTGCCTGGAGAATCCCAGGGACAGGGGAGCCTGGTGGGCTTCCATCTATGGGGTCGCACAGAGTTGGACACGACTGAAGTGACTTAGCAGCAAACATATACATATAACAATGTTCATACACATGTTTGCATATGCCTATGGAAAAACTGGAAATATGCAAATAGCATAAAAAGTTACCTATATGCATATATAGTTTTAAACATGAGTGCATATATGTACATATAAGTGCGTTTGTATATAATCTATAGACATGTTTATAACAATATTACATATATTTTAAAATACATTCTAACCATGATATCAGGATTATATTATTTAAACATATACATGCACACAAACTCGACTGTATATTTTAAAGGTCAAGAAAACAAAACACTTTTTTAATTTTTGATTATGAGATTGACTAAAGATTCTCTGTTTTAATTTTTGTCCTCTTCCTTATTTTTTTCTTTCTAACACTAAGAACAAGGTTGAGGATGGCTTTCCCCATAGTGGTAGAATAAAAACACTTAAAAAAGGATTCTGTCTTTTGGGGTAGCTTTTCAGTTTGCCTTGTAGTTTTGGCTTAATACTGTTTTCTTAAAACTGTTTTATCATCATTATCCACGTTACTGTTGTATGCCAGTACACACACAGGCAAGAAGTATACACTCTTGAAAGACTAGAATATATTATATATGTTTCACTCAGTTTCAAATTGTGAAATATTGATTTGGGCTGCATTCTAGATACAAAGCTAAATAACAAGGATAAGCAACAGGAAGGGAAAAGCAGAAAGAACTCAAGTGGTAACACAAGAGTAGAAAACATAATGAAAAAGGCAGTTGGTACACAGTGGAGTAGTTAAGTCCTGCGAAATTTAGGTAATTCCTAATATTTTTGTCATCATTGAAGAAACCTGTATCATTAAATAAAGAAAAGACTATTTGAAAACAAAATACTTTAAGTCATCTTTTTAAATCATGCATACAAATGATGTTTCTTAATTTAAAAAGAAAAGGTTATACTATATTAAATCTTGAGAGAATTCAGTTCTGAGATAATTTTTAAGAGATGATCAAGGGAAATTTAGCAGCATCAAGAATATAAAAAATTCTTTGGGCAAAGACTTGAGCTCAAAGTTTAGCAAGAAATTCAAGCCATCCAAAATCTGCACGTGGACAGAAAAACTAAATTTAGGCTGTATTAAAACATCACTGGAAATATGCTCTTAGAGTAGTCATCTATACCTAAAAAAGTACATAGTCATATCATGTCTGAATTTTATAAGTTCAGTTAAATAATATATAATGCCTATTACTGGTGGCATTCATTACTGATTACAGTTATAATACAAAAGAGAGGTTTCATCCTCAGTATCTGAAGCTAGAATTTAATCAATAGAATGTGATTTCACAGAAACATACAAAAACATTTTTAAAAGAATGTCAAAATGCAAATAAGTTCCAAATTTGCTGGAATCTAATCAACTCAAAATATTCTGTTAAATAAACCAATTATTAATAATATTTTTTATCTTTAAATTTATATTAAAGGACATTAGATTATGATGACCTTATAAGAGATGGTTCTTCATCTGTATTTACTATATGTATGTTTTTACTGATATTTACTAATATACTCAACTAAATACAAATTAATTAAATGAAAAATAATTGAAACAACATTTATTTAAAAATACATACTTCTTTAATATTGTATGTCATAACTCTGAAGGTGAAGGTGAAGTTGCTCAGTTGTGTCCAACTCTTTGCGACCCTGTGGACTGTAACCTACTCAAAATGATGATCAATTGATAAAACCATGGATAACCGTGGCTTCTAAATAGTTTAGATTTATTAATATTACTATTTATGATTGAGTAGTCAATATCTCAGTTTTAGAATCTCTTCCACTAAATAATTCTACCTCTTTCCACAGCTATCTTTGTGGGTTACTGTTACATTTATTTTTAAATTAATAGTTAACTCTGTAAAAGACATCACTCTGTATACAATATAAGCTACATTTCAAGTGTCATTACTAATTGTCTTATGTTTATTTTGGCTGCCTTGTTTCAAATTCTTATTTCTGCTTGCTTGAACATCAGTGATCATACAAGTCGTGGGTATATAGTAGTCTAAGAACTACCAACCAACCAACCAACCATTTCAATGAAATTCTAGCTGATTATACATTTAATAGTTTGATTTTAGAGTTAACTTAATTTTACAGAATCATTCATAGTTTTGCTACAGTTCTTATATCTTTCAAGTCCATAAGGGTTATTTATTTATTTTCATAATAATATTTTAAAAAACTAATCATAAAGGCCAGGAAAATGATGACCTGGTTATTGTTTCAGAATAGTTTTTGAAATTACTGTACATTTCTGAATAAATAATCAAGTAGCTACATGATAAATGATATTCACACTCTGAAAATAATTATAAAATTTGGTTAGATAATAAAATAACAGAGTAGGAAGATTCTTTCCAACTAATGAATTGTAATTCTGTACCTGTTTCTTTATAAACTGTTACTCAGAAAATCTGAACCATAAAGGAGTTCTCTGCATAGCTGGATTAGGACAGTGAGTTGAGAATAAACATATAAAAACTCAAATGAAATTGCTTATGGCATGATCTGGTTATCCCAAGTTTCTACACATCATAAAATAATCCTCTAAACCCATTTTGCTTAGAATGCCTCAATAGCTAATTTAGAGTATCAAGGATACAGGGTCAAAATTCATTTAGTATCTTAAATACTTAGCAGTACAAACGCTGCTGCTCTATGTGGTACTATAAAAAGTCCTCCCAGTTCAGTTCAGTTCAGTCACTCAGTCGTGTCCGATTCTCTGCGACCCCATGAATCGCAGCACGCCAGGCCTCCCTGTCCATCACCAACTCCCGGAGCTCACCCAAACCCATGTCCATTGAGTCGGTGATACCATCTAGCCATCTCATCCTCTGTCGTCCCCTTCTCCTCCTGCCCCCAATCCCTCCCAGCATCAGAGTCTTTTCCAATGAGTCAGCTCTTCCCCAAAGAGGCAAAATACTTTTTTTAGAGAGTTGTTTTATTTTGTAGTTTTTAAACATTTCTGGAATACGAACATAATCTCCTATAACTTATACTCCCAGATATGTCCTGTATTAGAAATATAGCTTCTACTTATTTGAAGACACTCAAATTTTGCTAATGCCAAGGTAGTATACGTAAGGAAAATAAAGCAGCTTCCCAGGTTGTTAATTAAAAAGTCACAACACTCATTTGCCTCACATATCCCAAATTTTAAGTCAAAATTTCTGAATGTGAGCAAAATAAAGGAGGAATCTGTCCTCAACAGTAGTGAATTAGCTTTTACTTTATAGATTTAGACTGTTCTTAATTCTGAAAATCTACTTGTGAGCCAATTATTCCCTGATGTCATTCATTGCCAAAGATAATGCCATTAGGAAAAATTAAGTTACAGTATTTTAAAAATCTAAAAACACCTATATAATGTGATGCCTAACCATGTGGGTCTCTCAAGGGATGTTAAGAATAAAGGATACAAATATGTCATTATTAGTGAGGAAGGATGTTACATTTGTAATGATTTTTTGAGGGGTGGGTAACTGCACAAATGAACTGTTTTGAAGCTTAGGAGAAGCAAAGGGTGGTGTCTAGGAAATGAGAACATAAATGTAGGAAGATACCATATTACACAGAACTTTGGAATTGATTGTAAAATCTTAAGACACTGTTCTGGAGGAAAAAAGGAACTGGTGGGCTGAGATGAGGACAGTGAGTGAACACATATGGAAATGGAAAACTGCTCCAAGTTCAGGAATGGATAAAATATAATAGGAACTAAGTTGAGGAATACCCTTAATCATGTGCTCACAACTGGAAAATTTTAAATTTGATAGCTTTTGCAGGTAAAAATCCAGTAACATTTACTGGAGAAAAAGCAGTTAGAAAACAATATAAATTTGTTGAGTTTATACCATAAAAAGCGAGAGTGAAAACTGCTTTCAGCTATATCATCCGTGAAATTCTCCACCAGAATACTGGAGTAGGTAGCCTATCCCTCCTCCAGTGGATCTTCCCAGCCCAGGAATTGAACCGGGGTCTACTGCATTGACCATTATATCTACTACTGCAGGCGGGAATCCCTCAGAAGAAATGGAGTAGCCATCATGCTCAATAAGAGAGTCCGAAAAGCAGTACTTGGATGCAATCTCAAAAATGACAGAATGATCTCTGTTCGTTTCCAAGGCAAACCATTCAATATCACAGTAATCCAAGTCTATGCCCCAACCAGTAATGCTGAAGAAACTGAAGTTGAATGGTTCTATGAAGACCTATAAGACCTTTTAGAACTAATACCCAAAAAAGATGTCCTTTTCATTATAGGGGACTGGAACGCAATAGTAGGAAGTCAAGAAACACCTGAAGTAACAGGCAAATTTGGCCTTGGAATGTGGAATGAAGCAGGGCAAAGACTAACAGAGTTTGGCCAAGAAAATGCACTGGTCATAGCAAACACACTTTTCTAACAACACAAGAGAAGACTCTACACATGGACATCACCAGATGGTCAACACCGAAATCAGACTGATTATATTCTTTGCAGCCAAAGATAGAGAAGCTCTGTACAGTCAACATAAACAAGACCAGGAGCTGACTGTGGCTCAGATTATGAACTCCTTATTACCAAATTCAGACTTAAATTGAAGAAAGTAGGGAAAACCACTAGACCATTCAGGTATGACCTAAATCAAATCCCTTATGATTATGCAGTGGAAGTGAGAAATAGATTTAAGGGTCTAGATCTGATAGATAGAGTGCCTGATGAACTATGGAATAAGGTTCATGACATTGTACAGGAGACAGGGATCAAGAACATCCCCATGGAAAAAAAATGCAAAAAAGCAAACTGGCTGTCTGGGGAGGCCTTACAAATAGCTGTGAAAAGAAGAGAGGTGAAAAACAAAGGAGAAAAGGAAAGATATAGCATCTGAATGCAGAGTTCCAAAGAATAAAAAGAAGAGATAAGAAAGCCTTCTTCAGCTATCAGTGCAAAGAAATAGAGGAAAAGAACAGAATGGGAAAGACTAGAGATCTCTTCAAGAAAATTAGAGATATCAAGGGAACATTTCATGCAAAGATGGGCTCGATAAAGGACAGAAATGGTATGGACCTAACAGAAGCAGAAGATATTAAGAAGAGGTGGCAAGAACAACTGTACAAAACAGATCTTCATGACCCAGATAATCATGATGGTGTGATCACTCATCTAGAGCCAGACATCCTGGAATGTGAAGTCAAGTGGGCCTTAGAAAGCATCACTACGAACAAAGCTAGTGGAGGTGATGGAATTCCAGTTGAGCTATTTCAAATCCTGACAGATGATGCTGTGAAAGTGCTACACTCAATATGCCAGCACATTTGGAAAACACAGCAGTGGCCACAGGACTGGAAAAGGTCAGTTTGCATTCTAATCCCAAAGAGAGGCAATGCAAAAGAATGCTCAAACTACCGCACAATTGCACTCATCTCACATGCTAGTAAAAATGCTCAAAATTCTCCAAGCCAGGCTTCAGCAATATGTGAACCGTGGACTTCCTGATGTTCAACCTGGTTTTAGAAAATGCAGAGAAACCAGAGATCAAATTGCCAACATCTGCTGGATCATCGAAAAAGCAAGGGAGTTCCAGAAAAACGTCTATTTCTGCTTTATTGACTATGCCAAAGCCTTTGACTGTGTGGATCACAATAAACTGTGGAAAATTCTGAAAGAGATGGGAATACCAGACCACCTGGCTTGCCTCTTGAGAAATCTGTATGCAGGTCAGGAAGCAACAGTTAGAACTGGACATGGAACAACAGACTGGTTTCAAATAGGAAAAGGAGTACGTCAAGGCTGTATATTGTCACCCTGCTTATTTAACTTCTATGCAGAGTACATCATGAGAAACACTGGACTGGAAGAAACACAAGCTGGAATCAAGACTGCCGAGAGAAATATCAACAACCTCAGATACGCAGATGACACAACCCTTATGGCAGAAAGTGAAGAAGAACTAAAAAGCCTTCTGATGAAAGTGAAAGAGGGGAGTGAAAAAGTTGGCTTAAAGCTCAACATTCAGAAAACGAAGATCATGGCATCCGGTCACATCACTTCATGGGAAATAGATGGGGAAACAGTGGAAACAGTGTCAGACTTTATTTTGGGGGGCTCCAAAATCACTGCAGATGGTGACTGCAGCCATGAAATTAAAAGATGCTTGCTCCTTGGAAGAAAAGTTATGACCAATCTAGATAGCATATTCAAAAGCAGAGACATTACTTTGCCGACTAAGGTCCATCTAGTCAAGGCTATGGTTTTTCCAGTGGTCATGTATGGATGTGAGAGTTGGACTGTGAAGAAGGCTGAGCACTGAAGAACTGATGCTTTTGAACTGTGGTGTTGGAGAAGATTCTTGCGAGTCCCTTGGACTGCAAGGAGATCCAACCAGTCCATTCTGAAGGAGATCAGCCCTGGGATTTCTTCGGAAGGAATGATGCTAAAGCTGAAACTCCAGTACTTTGGCCACCTCATGCGACGAGCTGACTCATTGGAAAAGACTGTGATGCTGGGAGGGATTGGGGGCAGGAGGAGAAGGGGACGATAGAGGATGAGATGGCTGGATGGCATCACTGACTCGATGGATGTGAGTCTGAGTGAACTCCGGGAGTTGGTGATGGACAGGGAGGCCTGGCGTGCTGCGATTCATGGGGTCGCAAAGAGTCGGACATGACTGAGCGACTGAACTGAACTGAACTGAACTGCATTGCAAGTGGATTCTTTACCAGCTGAGCCAACAGGGAAGGCCTGAGTTTATACCACAAAATTAATTTTATCTGAAGTGTCTCCTTAAATGGGCTTCCCTGGTGGCTCAGTGATAAAGAATTTGCCTGTCAAGAAGGTGATAGGTTCATTCCCTGGGTTGTGAAGATCCCCTGGAGAAGGGAATGGCACCCACTCCAGTATTCTTGCCTGGAGAATCCCGTGGACTGAGGAGTTTAGTGGCTACATTCCTCTGGGGTTACAAAAGAGGAAGACAGTACTTAGCAACTACAACAACAATCCCCTTATATTACTCTAATTTTTATATCTTTTTTAACCATTTAAAAGTAAATGAAGCCATCAGCCTTCTCTTTTCTGCATTCCTCTTGCACTTTTATTGCTAAAAATAACCCAGGCAAAATGGAAAAAAAATGCATATGAATTGACTATCATGAAGACATGGCTGTTTGAGTCAGAAGCTTTGACAAATATAGAAGAGGGGAAGTACAATGTGTTAAATCACTTCAGTCATGTCCGACTCTTTGTGACCTCAAGGACAATAACTTGACGGGCTCCTCTGTCCATAGCCCATGAGGCTCCTTTGTCCATAGGATTCTACAGGCAAGAATACTGGAGTGGGTTGCCATTTCCTCCTCCAGGGGATCTTCCTGACCCAGGAATCACTGAACCTTCAATGTATAATCAAGCCAGACTGCTCACCATCCACTAATTTTTGGTTTTATTTTTCTCATCTTGTCATTGTTTGGTACTTTATAATTGCTTCAGTGTCCAAACATAGGCTGCCACACAGAATCAGGAGAGATGCCAATACAGTATTTTTTTCCTGTTTTCCTACCCCTATAGCTGTATAAATGGTAGGGACTTTGTGTGATCACTTTGTAGAACCACAAGACATAAAGCCTGCTGCTACTGATGTGGCTACTACAATCACAATTACCACTGTCCACTTTGCCCACCCTCTCTCTGAGCCAGCATTAAATTACAGAAGCACAAGTTGAGAACACAGATATTAGTCCTATGTTGGCCACTTTCACAGTCTCTGGAATCAGAGCACCAGAGTTTGAACTCAGGTTCTGGTGCTTTGTAGTTGTGTGACTCTGACTTTCATCTCAGGCTTTTTTCTCCTTGTGACCAAAACATATAAACTCTGCAATTGGTCCTATTATTGCTATTTTCAGTTCAGTTCAGTTCAGTCACACAGTCATGTCCAACTCTTTGCAACCCCATGACTGCAGCATGCCAGGTTTCCCTGTCCATCACCAACTCCCAGAGCCTACTCAAACTCATGTCCATCACGTTGATGATGCCATCCAACCATCTTATCCTCTGTTATCCCCTTCTCCTCCTGCCTTTAATCTTTCCCAGCATCAGGGTCTTTTCCAATGAGTCAGTTCTTTGCATCAGGTGCCAAAAGTGTTGCAGTTTCAGTTTCAGCATCAGTCCTTCCAATGAATATTCAGAACTGATTTCCTTTAGGATGGACTGATTGGATCTCCTTGCTGTCCAAGGGACTGTCAAGAATTTTCTCCAACACCACAGTTCAAAAGCATCAGTTCTTCAGTGCTCAGCTTTCTTTATAGTCCAACTCTGGAAAAACAATAGCTTTCACTAGACACACTTGTGTTGCCAAGGTAATGTCTCTGCTTTATATATGCTGTCCAGGTTGGTCATAACTTTTCTTCCAAGGAGCAAGCATCTTTTAATTTCATGGCTGCAATCACCATCTGCAGTGATTTTGGAGCTCAAAAAATAAAGTCTCTCACCATTTCCATTTTTTCCCCATCTATTTGCCATAAAGTGATGGGACCAGATGCCATTATCTTTGTTTTCTGAAAGTTGAATTTTTAAGCCAACTTTTTCACTCTCTTCTTTCATTTTCATCAAGGGGCTCTTTAGTTCTTCACTTTCTGCCATAAGGGTGGTATTATCTGCATATCTGAGGTTATTGATATTTCTCCCAGCAATCTTGATTGCAGCTTGTGCTTCATCCAACCCAGCATTTTGCATGATGTACTCTTCTGCTGCTGCTAAGTCGCTTCAGTCTTGTTTCACTCTTAGCGACCCCATGGACTGCAGCCTACCAGGCTCCTCCATCCATGGGATTCCCAGGCAAGAGTACTGGAGTGCAGTGCCATTGCCTTCTCCCGCTGTACTCTGCATATAAGTTAAATAAGCAGGGTGACAATATACAGCCTTGATGCACTCCTTTCCTGATTTGGAACTAGTCTGTTGTTCCATGTCCAGTTCTAACTGTTGCTTCATGACCTGTATATAGATTTCTCAGGAGGCAGGTCAGGTAGTCTGGTATTCTCATCTCTTTCAGAATTTTTCACAGTTTGTTGTGATCCACACAGTCAAAGGCTTTTGCGTAGTCAATAAAGCAAAAGTAGATGTTTTTCGGGAACTCTCTTGCTTTTTCGATGATCCTGCGGATGCTGGCGATTTCATCTCTGGTTTCTCTGCCTTTTCTAAATCCAGCCTGAACATCTGCAAGTTCCCGGTTCATGTACTGTCAAATTATATTTAAAATATATTCCCCACAAATGTGCTAGGAGGTAGATATTATTTTATTCATTTGACAGTTAAGGAGACTGTCTATGCTCCAGGGGGTACAACTAATAATTAACAGAGCTGGAATTGACAATAATTCTTGTGCATAGCCAAGGTATTATAGTAGAAGAGAGTAGGCTTCAGGTTTTACTACATAAAACATGTGATATAAAAATTCATACTCAAAATGTTGTGGTTTGTTTACTAATACACGTTTCTGGGAACAAGGAACTATTATTTCTAATCTTGTTTTACGACAAGTTGTCTTAACTTCTTTCTTCACATGCTCAAAATGATAACAAGAGGCCTGTGTAACACATGACAGACCTGAGAACCAAGATAAGTTGTGGGTTTTTTTTTTTTTTCCAAAGATTAACTGGGAAATATATTTTAGACACATAAAGATAAATGTGGCTACCTGCACAAATTTGTTTTTCTTATTGACTGACACTCCTTAAATTTGATTCCTTTCAGATTATTCCAAATCTCACATATAAATTGTTTTATTCCTTTTTCTTGTCCTCAATGATCCCTTTCGCATTAACATTTTATTCTGAATTCCATTCCTACCCTTCTACTTACAGGGCCATAAACACCAATGATTTTCTTTTTCCAACTCCACTGGAGTTTTCCCAAGGTGTTTTGTTGTTCGTATCCCTTGGCATTTTTATTGACTATGGAAATTCTGAGTGCCTATTATTAAAACAAGGCAAGATTTTCTGTTTTAACTCTATTCTGTGTTTGTCCTGTGTACTCAGTCACTTCAGTCATCTTTGCAACCCCATTGAGTGTAGCCCACCAGGCTCTTCTGTCCATGGGATTCTCCAGGTAAGAATCTAGAAAGGGTTGCCATGCCCTCCTCAAGGGGACCTTTCAGACCTGGGGATCGACCCCTATCTCCTGCATTGCAGGGAGATTTTTTTTTACCCACTGAGCCACCTAGGAAGCCCTTGTTTGTTCTACCCCTGTCTAATTCCTCTTTCTTCATCATTTCTTACCTAGCTCCACCAGAAGTATTTCTGCTCAGGTTTATTAGTCTTTGTGTGTGTGTGTGTTTTAATATTTCATTGTCCCCTAATTATCACTCAGAACTTCACAGTCAGGACTCCCTTATCTACATTTCTACCCCCTTTTTTTTCCCCTTCAGCTTAACATTTGCCTAAGTGATATACTGCTTGGATATGTCATCCCAATCATAACGTCAGAGAGTTGAGACCAATCCTCTGAACACCAGGATCCTATAATCAAGTCAATTCTCTTGATGATGCTCCAAATCTTATCAACAAGATAAACCATCATTATGGTACATGTTCAGAGCTCAGAACATCCCTTTGGTTTATCAATTTCATTTATGATTTATTAACTATCAATTACTGATTTTTTTTTAACCAAAAAAGTTCTCTGAGTTTTTCTTCTGCCTTTACCAATCAAGTGTGGCTCAGTCCTGTATGACCCTTTGCAACCCCATGGACTGTAGCCCTGCCAGATTTCTCTGTCCATGGAATTCTTCAAGCAAGAATACTGGAGTGGGTGTATGTGTGTGTGTTAGTCACTCAGTCATGTCCAACTCTTTGCAACCCCATGGACAGTAGCCCACAAAGCTCCTCTTTCCATGGCATTCTCTAGGCCAGAATACTGGAGTGGGTTACCATTCTCTTCCCCAGGGGATGTTCCCAACTCAGGGATCAAACTAATATCTCCCACATTACGAGCAGATTCTTTACTATCTGAACCATGAGGGAAATTTTGGTCATATCAAGACTAGATTTCTACTTGGCTTCCTAGATCTCTTTGATGCGCTACCTTGATTTACCCTGCTTGATACATTTATCCCATCTCCTAAACAGACCATTATTAGAATTCACTTTCAATTAACTTAACGTAGTTATTGTACTAAGAGGTTAGTAGTAATAAAGACCTGGGTTCAAAATGTGACTCTGGAATTCCCTAATCAATGAACCACCCTAATTCTCATTTTTCTCATTATAAAATGCAAAAAAAATTATATCTATTTAAAATGGTGAAGTGATGAACCAAGAAAACTACTTGGCATAGTGCTTAGATATGCAATCATTAATCTTTAATGGTCTCACCTCATGCCAGGGGTGGGATTGCAAACCTAGATAAGACAAAGACACTATCAGTATTCTGGCATTGACAGTGTTATAGAGAATACAGACATTCAACAAATAAGTGACTATATACATAAATAGGGGATACACATACATATATAGATATATACAAGGGCTTCTCTAGTGGCTCAGATGGTAAGGAATCCACCTGCAATGCAGGAGACCTGAGTTTGATCCCTGGGTTGGGAACATCCCTTGGAGAAAGGAGTGGTTACTTACTCCAGTATTCTTGCCTGGAGAATTCACGGATAGAGGTGCCTGGCAGGCTATAATCCACAGGGCTGCAGAGAGTTTGACATGACTAAAAGGCTAACACACACACATACAATATATACACACTTTTAATGTATGTTTCTAAAGGACAATATCATATTCAAAATACAATGGTGACTTGACTTAGGTGGGAACTAGGAATGAAACAGTCAGCAAAGGCTTTCCTTAGAGAGGGGCATCTCAGTGGAAATATGAGATAAACAGAAGTCATACCTAAAAGTGTTTAGGAGTATCTCAAAAATAGCAATTTATTATTATTGTTTTATTGTTACTGCAGTTATTACTATCCTCTTGCCAAGAATACTTCATTCTCACTGACATGCATTCTCTGAAAATCTATCGCACTGTATTACACTCCTTGATCAGCATCACACTTCCTCTATGCTTTTGCATTTTGTTTTACTCTTGTTCCTCTGGGCCTTGCAATTTCTCCCCGTTTTCTGAAATGGCCCTATTCTGTTTTGACCTGCTTGGAACTAGCTTAAATACTCTTAGGCAAAACTGGATACTCCAAAATCAGGGATTCTCTGGCACTGTATACATAACCATATTACAACTGTCCACTGCTTTATGTTACAAAGGACTTCTTTTTTTTTTTTTAATTTCTTTCTCAAATGCCCATGCAGTCTTATGGGCGGAAAACATGTTAAATATATGTTTCAACTATAAATCCATAAAGTTGGTATCATCATAAAAAGAGCACCAAAAATTGTTTGTTGAAAATATGTTGTGACTTTGACAGTTTTATGTCATGTCTCTAAGTAAATTCTAAGTTAGTTAAGGCAGGATTCCTGTCTTAGTTCACTTTTATTTACCAGTATCATAATATGGCACAAATGGTATTCTATGTGAGTTTTATGCTGACTAATTATGAAGATATTTTTCATATCTATTTAAAGAAAACAGAATATTTTATTAGTCTTTGACTATGAAATTTGATATACTTAGAAAAATGACATAAAATGCATTATCCTATTCATTTTTCTGAACTTCCTATCCAACAAGATGAAAACCACTAGGATATAAAATATTAGCTTGAGATGAAAAATAAATGAAATTATTCTCGTTTTAGTTAAGAAGCATTTCATGCTACTGTAACTTTTTTTTTTTAGGATTTGAAACAAAGGAAAGGTTGTTTTGAAAGTTATTTAAAGTTATTTGCTTAAGTTATTTGAGCTTAGACAAAGAGTATAAAAAGAGACTGAAGTAATAATTCTCCTAAGACATGATGATGAGTCAATTTAGAGCTGTTAGGGGAAGAAAATGCCATTTGGTGAAAAATTATATGTAAACACTCATCTCAAGCACCACTTTGTAGCATGTTTTATGAGTAGTATAAAATACTTCCCCTTATATAGGAACAAAAATGTCAAGATCTCAGTTCAGCTATCAGTTTGGTTCTCCACTGGCAGAAGAATATATGCTACACATCTAGATATCAGTATATCTACACATGTAGATATCAGTATGATATAAATTTTGACATTTTAAAAATAAATGAAATCCTTATTGATTATAAGTTCTTCAACAAGAATATTTTTAACTTTATAGATAAAATCTATAAACACTGATCAACTATTAATATTTTTACATATATCAGACTGCAAATATTATTTCACAGATAAAATAGAGAAGGTTAAAATAATTGGTTCATTGCAATTGTAGTTTTGAGTATAAACACTTAACAGTCTGTAACCTTTAATCTGGGCTCCCAGGTGGTTCAGTGGTAAAGAATTCACCTACCAAGTAGGAGACATGAGTTTGATCCCTGAGTTGGGAAGATCCCCTGGAGAAGTAAAATGGCCACCCACTACAGTATTCTTGCCTGGAAAATCCCATGAACAAAAGGGCCTGGTGGGTTACTGTCCATGGAATCACAAAGAATCAAGACATAACTTAGTGACTAAACACCAACACAAACCTGTAATCACTTGACAGAAATAATTCATATCTAAATTGCATAAAGTTATAATTTCAAATTACCTAGAAATCACATGAAATATAGTCATTCCTTCAGAGTAGTTATTAACATTTCTTATGGTAAATTCATTACAGGGCTCATTTTACAAATGAATGCTTTTTAAAAAAAATAATTATGCAGCTTCTGAAGAGTATATATATATATAAAACTATTATATACAAACAACTTATAGTTTAATTATACTGAGTATTACTTTAAATACTAGATTTATGAACTAGAAAGGAAACCTGTGTTATCAAACTAAGTTTAAAGATTATGAAACATACTGATGATGCAAAATTGCTATATAAATGAGAAATATTTAACAGATATATAAGACTAGATAAATAAGACATTTAAAACATTCATTCTTAGGACAATTTATCTGTACAGCTCATTAGCTTTAAGAAGGCTTTAAAGTTAGATCTGTCCTATTATAAGAAATAAACTAGTAGAGGATTAGCTTTGTGAATATCTGTAAGATTTTTGAAGTTTGATCCCATACATTCTCTGAGTAATAAAACAATACAAATATTGTAAAAGAATGTTATTACTTTTTAGATTACAGTAAAGAAGTGTGTACATACAATTCTTAAAGTCTGATTTGGAAAGAACTTGGTAAGAATAACCGTATAAGTAAAACCATGGAAGTTCAGGGAATAAGTAGACTATCTCATAGGAAAAAATCTACATATTTGTTTAATAAGAATGTAGGACAATCAGAGTACTAATGGCTGCTAAATCATGAGGTACCCTCCACTCCACTCCTGAAACATGTATTCTTTATTATTCGCTCTTTAAACAATGGACAGGGAACATGATGTTTGCAGATGGTTCGCCTAAATTTGTGCAGACATAGCCTACAGCATGGCAATAATGTGTTTTCTCTGCAAGGAGGAAAGGTATAACCCAAACGCAAAGAAAAGTAAACATACAGCATGGAGTTGAACAAATAAATGCAAAATGGAATTTAAGCTTACACCTCGAAGCCAAGAAAATAAGTCTAAGTGGGAATGAATGTATGATATTAATTATTTTCCTATAAAAATAGGAAACTATTAAATATTCTTATTAAATATAAAAATAAGAATCTTTAAACTTAATACTTTTAAAATCATAATAATTATGCTACTAGTGGTTATTCATTTACTTAACAAATATTATCAACTGTCTAAAATGTGTCACACCATATGCTAAAGGAAACTGTGTAGAATGAAAAAAAGAGTATGCTTTCATATAATATACTTTATATTGCAAGACTAATCTGGATTAAAAAAATCTCCAAACTGAAAGCACAACCTTATCATTCGAGTGCAGTTTCAGGGAAATGGGAGGAGAATTAGAGTAAGCTGTATTTAGTGTTACAATTCAGAATCTTTTCAACAGAACACCTTCCTAGTAAAACATATTTGATCACAATACCCCTTTGAGGTAAAATGATAAAAATCAAACCTCAATCTAGGTAACACTATTATTAATCCAAGAAGAAGAAGAAGTGAAGTCACTCAGTCCTGTCCGACTCTTTGCGACCCCATGGACTATAGCCTATCAGGCTCCTCCATCCATGGGATTTTCCAGGCAAGAGTACTGAAGTGGGGTGCCATTGCCTTCTCCAGGGGATCTTCCCTACCCAGGGATCAAACCTGGGTCTCCTGCATTGTGGGGAGACACTTTATCCTGTGAGCCACCAGGGAAGCCAATTAATCCAAAGTGGTTTCTAAAAACTCAAACAGGATTAGGGAAAACTTTTTTTTTTTTAATTTGACTCCATGTTTTGGGCAATATCTTTATACTTTCCTTACAATGAATATCCAGAAACTTATTGATCTATTAATAACTCATAAGAAAAGAGTTTAATTAAGTCATTTTTGGTTTGTCAAAAATAGGCAGGGATTTTTATTATAATGCTCATTTTTCTAACCTTCCAAACACTGTAGAATTCTGAGATGATTTCTCTAGAATTTAAATAAGTACATTATGAACACAATTAAATGCCATAATATCACAATGTCTCATTTTTCCCAATAGAGAGACATGCAGGCTGCATATTTCACAACTTTGTACAGTCTGCTAAATTCTAAAGTTGGAATTCTAGTCAACCCATGGTCTACTCTCTAAGAATATTAGTGAAATAATGTTCTACACATGCCAAATATATGCTATTCACAAAGAGGGGAAAAAGCATTTAAGGAGAGTCAAGGGAATCCTGCTCCCTGTCAAACTGCAAACCTCTGAAATACCCGATTGTTAAGCAAGTTGCGTCCTCTCTTGCCAATGACATCCTAACAGGGGAAGGTGAAAGGGAATTCCTTGTCCAAAACAGAACTTGCCTTTATCCTCAGTGAGCTTTAATTAGAAACTCAAACAATGGAGTATAGTTTTCTGGTAATACTGCCTCCAGTATTTTTACCTTTTTAATGTTAGTGTGGACATATTTCTGCCTTTGCCCTCCCCTTGTCTCCTGGATCCTCTCTCTTTAAAGCTCCCACTTACCTACACCATCAGCAAAAGCTGCTGCTGAATATTACGTTACTGATTATAGTTATTGCTTCCTCTGTGTTAGTCTTCTGTTAGGAAAAATGTATATGTCAACATCAATGTTATGTTATGAGTTGACAGCACTGACAGAATCTTGTCATATTGGATTTAGTCTGCAAAGAATTTCTGTTCAACTTTAATAAAGGGCTACAAAGAAAAATTAATAGATACATTATTATTATTATTATAGCTTCTATTTTGAATGGATTTGAGGCATATTACTTCATTCCTTTCCTCTCTTAGCCCCTCTCCCTTCCTTCCCTTAGGTTTAATCATATATATTCTTTAACTACTTTCCTGATTTGCTACATAAGGGCCCTGAGAGCAGAATAACTTTCAATTGCAGATCAACTGTTATAATGAAAATTTTACTGTTTTCTACTTAGGGTCATATGCATATGAGGGATAAAACAATTATACCAACAATAACATCAAAAAAAATCAGAAGTGCTAAAATTTCAGCATAGTTTTACGTTAATCAATATGGATTATTCCTGACATGAAAATGGTGATATGTCAAATTTATAAAATGGATTATATTAAAATAAGGAGTATCCACTAAAAGAGAATACTCGGTGTTATTCAAGGAATCTTTATTTCAAGTCCTCATTCTGATTTGCATGCTGTGGCTTTTTACACAGAAGAAACACAAGAATAATTAACCCTTGAGATATGAAGAAATAATATTTAACAGCTCAAAGTTTATAATGTGAATTCTTCTTGCAAATATATGTCCTATTTCAGACATATTTCTCTAATCCCTATCAAAAGACTTATCACAATATATGCATCTATTTATTTGTCTGCCTTTTCACCTATGTTGCTTTGAGAGTACATACAAGAGTAGTATTAATCTACAATACAAGAGGAGAGAAGGAAACTTGCTCTAAGGAAGTAATGATTGAATTGAGATCAGAGGGATGATATGGATTGAGAGGGAGGTGGAAGGGGTTCAGGATGGGAAACACATGTACACCCACGGCTGATTCATGTCAGTGTATGGCAAAAACCACTACAATATTGTAATTAGCCTCCAATTAAAATAAATAAATTTAAAAAATATCCAAAGGAAGATCCATCCAAGAAACAGGCTGAAAAGAAAAACGTAAGGCCTAAAAGAAGAGAGTTGGGGAATGTAAAGGAAACAAAAGAAGAAAAAGGAACTCCAGGGTGCTAGGACAAGGTAAGAGGAGTGTGGCCCAAAAAAGGATGCTAAGATAGGAAGGACTGAGATCAAAAAGTAGACTTTCCTAGTTGCTAAGGTTAAAAGGAAGCAAAGCAGTATCTTTAAACAGAAGTGACAGGCTACTTACTGTTTGCTCTCAGAGAAGACTGCTCTGGCTTCAGTGTGATAACCTGACTGGTCAGGCCAAGTGGTGCTGGTCAGCAGTAGGGACAGAGCAGGATCTGAGTTAGTATCATTCCATTAAATGGAACCAGAGGTTTTAGATGACCTTTACACAGCTTGTCTGGCATCCAGCAGGAGTCTACTTGGTCTATTACATATAAGAATGATCTTAGAGGCAAATATCTTTCCTTTTGTATTTCCTAAATACTTTCTCACTAATCTAAAATCATGGCTTCTTGCCATTTTTGACCATAATTCACTTTTTCTGACCTCAAACATGGTTTGCCTCCTTGAACTTTTATATGTATAAATTTAAGTTTTCTTTTTACTTTATTTTAAAGAAACTAGGGCAAATTCAAGGTTACTACTCTTATGTCATTATTTTTTCAATTTGCAGGCTCTGAAGTCATTCTTTTACCCACTTATATTTCAAGTATTCTTATGTATATATAATGGGTGTGCCTAGGAAAGAATGTCATATATGTACATGTCATCCACCAGACATAAAGTTAGGAAGAGCTCTTGTTAATGGTCAGAATCCTAGAAAAGACTAAATCACATGACAGCAGAATCTATACTTATAATAGATATGATACAAATAATAAAAAAGAAAAGTCACCATCACCACCCTTTGGGATATAAAAACTCACAAACCTGAAAGTTACCCAAATTTATAAAGTACAGATAGAATATTTTTGCTTTGGATATTTGCAATAGCTGAATGATGGACAATGCCCAGGCAATATCTACCACTATGTAGAACCGATCCATTTCAAAACAATCACTTTTCCCACAGCTTTCCTAAGATACATGGAAAGTAGATTAAAATCTATATTTACAAATATATATTCAGGCAGTCTAAACTGAATTATGTTCCTTATATTACACCTTCACTATTTTGTCTAAGATGTTGCTATCACTATAGACATAAACACATACACATATACAATATGCAAAAAGTTATATAGATATATACTGCATATATACATATATATATTTTTTCCTGTTGAAAACATTTATAGAGAATTCATTATAGGAATTATAAATATTTTAAATATAAATCAAACTGTAATAATTATAATATCCTTTTTCTAAATCAGACTTTCTTAGGACATATTGAGGTTTATGACTACAAATAAATTTGTTCCTGCATTCTTTTTCTTTTCTCATGCTGTGTTAACACTCAACTGAGTCCCCACCCTGTTCATTAAACCCTTTTTCTAACAGATGTTGCTTTTTTCTCTTTTACTCTTTCATGTTATCCAAGAGAGATCAAAGAGTTTAGTCATTCTTGTCCATTGTATGCAGAGGTGTGTGGGTGAAATTCTGTATGATTCTGCTGTTCAGTGTTCAGGTTGCTTTCCTAAAGTTTCAGTTATTTTTGTTGATAATATCTGATATGTGCTGACTGCTAAAACTGATAGAAATCATCTTTAATCTAGCTAGTTTCATGAGAATAAAGGAAAATAGTGAAAAGTATTAAAACAATATTCAAATTTTATCCATTTTTAAGAGATGATTGGCTTATTTTGGAAAAGGAAATAGTACTTTGGTAAAAGAAATCACACAATTTTTCCCTGACAACATAGTTTATAATCAGACCATGAATGCATGGAGGAAGTACAAGAAAAGTACTTTTCAAAAGTAACTACTTATTATTACTTACTTATACATTTTATTTTTAAAAACATATAAACAATTCGATGCAAATGAAAAATTGTGCCTTTCATGTTCTTTTCCACATGTGATAGTGAGAATGAGGCCATGTAGTATAATGGAAAGATCTCTGAATTAGCTGTCAGGAGAGCTGAGTTTAAGTTCAACTTTTAACCACAAAGTAGCCAGGGGATTTGAAGATACTGTTTAAGCAATCTGAGTTTAAATTTTCTATATTATGAAATGGAGGATAGGAATTAGAGGCGTTGCAGTAACTATAAGCTATAGTATTATAAACATGCATTTTCGTGCAAAAATTTATTGAAACTGTGGTCACAGTTTAACTCTGGACACATCATTTTTTAAAAGTAAGATATCAGATATTGCTGAGCTTTGTGCTTAGGATGTTACTAGGCTTTAGTAGTCTTGTGTATATCAAATTTTGCAACTGAATTTTTTGTATTAAAAATTTCAGGTCAAAATATTTTTCTTAGTAGCATAGTTGAAAAATATTTTCATTTATTTCTTAGAAGCTTATTACATTTTTCAGACTTTTTTATTAGTATAAGGTAGAAAAGTGAATGGATTAAATTTCTTTGTCATCCCTGTGGCAAACATATCATTTGGTTTTGTCATATCATTTCACCTGAAGTTGATTTTAATCAAGAGACTGAAAACAGCTGACTGCCTTATGCATTTTACGAACAATGGGATGTCAGTTCACTTCTATCTCTATGGATGTTTACATTGTTAAAATGGAAATATTTTGCTTATCAATGGCATGATATTTTCCTATTCCTCTCTCAGATAAGTCATTACATTTTATTCTAGAAAAAAAATATATGTGTCTAAGAGATTGTGCAATCATAGCCATGAATTTTTAAAAATTCCACACTGTTAGGAAAAATTTGCAAAAAGTTGACACAGTGTCAAGGTAGTACCTAGGTCTGCTCTCTAGCATGACATAATACAAAGTATAGGTTTCCTTTCCTACAAATCTTCCATTTGCGTCCAAGATTTAGGCCAGCAAAGGGCAAGTCGATGTGGGACACTAAACATCCATCCTTTCCAGGTTGAGTAATTTAAATATGAGGTAAGACAGCTATTAAATGCCAACAAAACATAAATCAAAAGAAGAAAAGTTTGCCAGGATAAAAGCACTTAAGAGGAGCTTGAACCCTGGCGTGTATACAAAACCCCATTTGCAACACTCGAAAGATCCAGACTTTCAGCCTCTGTATAAAGCTTTGTGATAATCTCAAGTGAGGTAACTTGTTAAAATAGAAGCTAGTCTTGAAGTTCTTAATCATCAAGCTACTTTTTAAAGTTTATATCCATAAGGCATATTAGATAGGTATTTATTTATTATAAGAGAAATCCTGAGGTATAAAATTGTTGAGGAGACCAGTTTAATGTCATTTCAGTGGCAGCAAAAGTCACACAATGAATCAGTGACAGACCTGTGAATTGATTTTTAGATCCCATTAGACTCCCTTTTTAACTGCTCAGCAATTCCTGAGATTGCTTTCAGTGGCCAGAGATGCACAATCAAATTAAAACAGCAGACTAGAAAATAAAAATAAAATAAAATGGAAAGTAGTTGTTCCATGTGGTTTGATTCCTAAAAATTTGAAACAATATATTTCCAACATACAAATATATAAATCTCAAGCTGTTTTCAGGCATTAATATCAAATTTTCTATCATTTATGTAGAGATTTAAATTACTGCAATATATGCGTAAAATAGGTAAAAATAGAAATAACAGTATTAAGTGAAAGATGAAAGCCTATGCAATTCAATTTCTGAAGCAATGATTTAAAAATGTCAATTCATTCTAGCTGGAAATTCTAAAGATTCGTAAGTACAAAATTAATTTTGAGTAAAATTATAACTGCTCTCAAACATGCTAATATTTTCATCAGCAGAGATAGCTTGATAAGGCCCATTTACGTTAAGGAAAATGAAATAAACACAATGCCAATTTTCTGTTATTTGATAACCTGTGTGCCATATAAAATTAAATATTTTCTGTTTATTAGAGAATCTAAAATTCTACATAAAATAATATCCAGACTTTTGTGTTCTTGAATTATGACATGATCAAAATATCAAGAAATACTTTGAATAAGTGGGAAACTCATTAATTTTTAAAATATTTTAAGAATGCTGCAGAATCTGATTTTCCCTTTTGGATTAAAAAAAATTATAATTCTCTCTGGTTGTAGTCAATCTCAGGGTCAGAAAGATCTCCTGGAGAAGGAAATGGCAACCTACTCCAATATTCTTGCCTAGAGAATCCCATGGACAGAGGAGCCTGTTGGGCTACAGTCCAGGGGCTTGCAGAGAGTCAGACATGACTGAGCGTAAAATATATTAGCATCCCTTTGTGTGTCTAAGTGGAAGTACCACAGGCAAGTTTTATTTTTGCTCAACACCTTTATTACATAGAGAGGGAATTAGTAGAAAAGAAAGCGACTTCTGCTGTGTGGTGTCTAAAGGATATTAAGCTAGGTAAAATAAGCCAGGAGCAGAAGGGCAAATGCTGCCCTTATGTGCGAAATCTAGAACAGTTAGACTCATAGATTGAGAGAATAGAATGAGAGAATAGAGAGTGGCTGTCAGGGGCTGCAGGTAGAAAAATGGGGAGTTGCTGCTCAATGGGTATAAAGTTTCAGTTCCACAAGATGAGTAAGTCCTAGAGATCAGCTGCACAGCATGGTGCCTATAGTTTACCGTAGTGAACTGTACACTTAAAAAGTTGTTAAGGGAGCAGATTTATGTTAAGCATTCTCACTACATCAAAAAATATATATAATTAAAAAAAGACACATAGGACAGCATCCTACCAATGGGGATGGTATAACATCAGTACAGTATGGGACGTAATATTGATGTCACTAGGAAAGTCATGACAACAAGCTGACTAGTTACATGATGATAGGGAGGCTGTTGAATTCTTCTGAGACTTAGTTTCCTAAAGTGAAAAGTGGAGATAACATTTCAATCACTGAGTAATGAATGTAAAATGCTATAATACTCATAAAATCACCAACTATGCCAGCAATGACAATCATTAACAGTAGTAAAATTAATTTAAAAACCACAGAGAGTAGTTATATCAGGAGGAAAACTGGGCAGAAAAACAAGGGATAAACTGGATATACTAGTCTCACAAAAATCTCACAAAATCAGAATAAGCTATAATATAATAATGAAATTAAAATTAAAGCATGGTTTTCATTTAAAAATAGCTATTTCTAAGTACAATGCATCTTGTTTCTTTTTGTTATTTTTTTTAACAAAGTGTGTTTGAATTACTTTCACAGATGCCTTACACAAAATAGCATTCTCTGGATTTACAAGTGTAGAGAAACCATGTTTTTGTTATACACCATGGGTGAGAAATTCACATAACTTTGCATATGGTAGCTTACTGTTTTATGCACAACATAAAGTCAGCTTATTTGTAGATTCAGAAGTGAAGTAAGCCACAATATGCTATAAAGCATGTTTTATCTAATTGTCACAAAAGAATTGGGGAAACATTTTTTCATTGGGGAGTTTAAAGAGTAGCATTATGTCAATATACATCATGATTTATGATATTTAGATGCTATTTGATTATTGTTTGTTGTGAGAATTTTAAACATTACTCAGTATCTTTTTCCTCAGTATCAGTCCAAGTTCTCATTATGTGACATTTCTGAAATTTTGCCATAGTCTCAAAATGGATATTCCTATATGTCCATCCCCTACCACACACACACTGGTACTAAAAATATGTTTCAGAACCAATCATAGCAATACTAGTAGTAACCTCCTAAGGCTTTGTATAGCTCTTGACTAGATTCCCCAAACTCAATTTGATTCTAATTTTCCAGCTCCTTTTGAAAATCACTGTACTCTATGCACACTGAGACATTTGCCACTTACCAACGCCTTTCATGTCTCTGTCCTTCTATGCTATCCTTCTAGTCTTACTAAAGGATCCTCCACATCCATCAGTATTTGATCCAGTTTTCAAAGCCCAGCTTAAACGTGATGGCTTCTGTTCACTTCACCAAGCTATCCCTTAATTACAGTTATCACTTTGTTCAGACTAGGCATACATTAAGAAGTTCTGAAATATAAAATATAAATACATGACAAAATCTTTAATAATCTAAATAAGAATTAATGATTTTTATCCTCCTCTCCCCCTGCCCCAACTGGTACTTTCTTTTAAAGGAGCAGATTCTCGACTAGACATAAAGCACTGAATAGCATGATTGCTTCAGGCCCATTACAAAATACCCATGGAAACCTTAATTTTCTCATCAATAAAATGAGGCTGTGAAGAGTATGTACTTCATCAGATTTTGTGAAGACTAAGGTAACATACCCAATGCTGCCATTACATAGCATAATTATTGCTAGTAAATACTAGTTGTTGGGATTATCATTATCATTACTCATGTTTTCACCAATGTTGAAGTTATATATCTATGAATGGGTTCAGCTTGGTGGGCTACAGTCCATGGGTCACAAAGAGTCGGACACGACTGAGTGACTTCACTTTCACTTTCACTTTCATTCATCTTTATATTCCTCACCATTATTATTAGAACCTTACTTAGGAAAAATGTTTCCTATGTTTTTATTAATGTCAATTTTATCTTAATGACTATAAATTGCTTTGGAATACAAATTGCTTCCAATACCACAAAGGCATTGATTGTAGCAGCAGAACAGAATTGTAGCTACAAATCTGAAGAACCCTAGATTATAAATGCTAAGCCTCTATTATCTTCTAGTATTCTCTCAAATCTATTTAATAAAACTTTTATACCAAAACTTCTGGTTTTCTCATTATACCTTTCCTTTTCACCTCAATGCTATTTATATTGCCTCGCACTGATTCTCAGCATCAGCCTTTGCTATTTCTATTTCCCCAGATCCTTCAACTTCCAAACCGACCACACGCAGTAAGACTGGAGCAACTGAGAACCACGAGGAGCCAGAAGAGAAGTCAACACACTAGAGCAAGGGGAGGGTCCTCGGATGTTAACACAGGGGACAGGAGACACTGTCTGCTTTAAAGGTAGCTCCTTAGTGTCCTTCACTTACTCCTTAGTGTGCTACACTTACAATATACTTACATTGTATATTTTCTAATAGTAACTAAATTTACAAGATTATAAAGCTAAATATAGGTTCTTCATGGTTAAAATTAAGTACTGAATAGAGAACAAATACAATTGAAATCAGCATTAGCAAACACTGTGACAACAATATCTTTGCAAATCTTGAGAAGTAAATACCTTCTTACAATATGAAGGTGATTCTAGTGACCAGAAGTTACACTTTGGGACTAGCAGTTCTGACTCTCCTTTGTGCTCTGGGGTAATTTACTTCTACTGAAGCACAGCAAGATCTTTCATACGGCCCATTCTGACCTCACCTTGGCCTTCACTTGGCAGGAAGACAGTGTTTGCCTATCAAGTCAACTCTTGTTTCCTTCTTACTAGCCCAAGATATTACAGGTATATTCTTGGCACTCACATGTTTATAAGCCTTAAGTGAACAAGGGCACTAAAATCTTAAGATTTTACATGATTATCCAACTAGTAGTTACCCAACTAGTTTAGAATGAATTTATATAATTTTCCTCAGGTTATCATCAAAGTGAACCATTATGATTTAAAACAAATATACAAGATAACTTGCTGAGGGCTAGTTGGAACACACACCCAGAAGAGGTGAATGTATTCTGATTTGTGGAAATTCAGTTTAAATTTCTTTTGCTGTTTTTCCAAAGTTTCAAATATATGAAACTAACACCTTCCTTCTCACACATATATCCAAGCTGTATTTTCACAACCTTAACCTTTGGTTCCAAACGAAGTAATTTAGGCAAGAAGACAAAGAGATAAAGGAGGAAAACCAAAATGTGAGTCCAAGGGTAAAGAAAGGGTCCTGAAGAGGAAGGAGATGAAAACAGCCTAAACAGGTGAGCAGGTGCTGGGGTTTAGCACTACTCTATTTTTTTGTTTGTTTGTTTGTTTGGGGAAAAATATAATATTGATAACAAGAGTTTTTATGAACAGAAATATCCTCTTAAAATAGATTATATATAGAATGTGTGCAAAGCAACCAGTCAAGAGGGCACAGTAAAAGAGAATTAAGTTGGAATTCACATGATCATTGGCAAATTAGCTCCAGGAAATCAAAGGTCTTTGTTCCAAATCAGCATCCGTAGTTCATGAGGAAAAGAAACAATACGTTGGTGAAAGTACTGTTTATCTTTTAGTCCTCTTATCTGGGTTGACTGTGAATAAAGATGCATCCAGGAATTGAGTACTACAGATAATAAAGTCTTTTAATAAGTAATTGACAATGACATCATGCACCAATATGACCTTAAGAAAACTCTTTAATTTTGTCCAAATTCTTTTTCTGGTACTATGTGAACTAGATCTGACAAAACATGGAACGAAATACACAGCAAGTTAAGAACTGAATGTTAACATTTCTATTTTTTCTGTCATTGTTTTTAGGAATAAAAGGTGACAAAATATTGTGTAGGGGGAACAAAAAAAGAAACCCAAACACTTCACCATTGAACCAAATAAGTATAGAGAGTAAAAGTGTATTTATCTCCTTATGGTGTTTTCATATCAAATATTTAGAGCAAACAAGTCAAATGTAAAATGGTCATTTGAAACATTTTAAATACAGTAAAAGGGATCTTGCTTTGGATTTTTGGTTTTCTTTCTCTCTTTCACCATTTGTGTTTTTTTTTTTTGTTTGTTTGTTTGTTAGTTTGTTTCCCCTAAACTTGTTTCTAATAATTAGGGTCTCCCTATTACCTCAGTTGGCCACTAGTTCTTTTAATTTTGAGAAATAGACTTTTTGATAATATCTAGAGTTTAGAATGTTAATAGCTCATAGAGAATACACTGGTGAGTTGCTAAAGTCACAAAATTTATGAACTGTGATTTTTTTCCCTGAAATACAAACAGCAGAGAATTTTAAAATTTAATTTGCAATATAAATGGTGGTACTGTTTATTCAGCATTGTAATTTGTATGGTTTCCTGTCCAACACAATTCAAGCATTGAAAGATTAGGGGGGAAAAAAAACCCCTAGAAACCATAATGGTCTTACTCCAACCACATTGGCACAGGTTTGCAGTGCAAATGAGGGATGCACTGCCTCTGGTGGAAATAAAGAAGCTGAGAAGTCACCAAGAATCCTGACTTCTGTTAGTCTACTAACTTACTAATTCATGTTATCCTGAAAAGTTATGACCAACCTAGATAGCATATTCAAAAGCAGAGACATTACTTTGCCAACAAACATCTCTCTAGTTAAGGCTATGATTTTTCCAGTGGTCATGTATGGATGTGAAAGTTGGACTGTGAAGAAAGCTGAGCACCGAAGAATTGATGCTTTTGAACTGTGGTGCTGGAGAAGACTCTTGAGAGTCCCTTGGACTGCAAGGAGATCCAGCCAGTCCATTCTAAAGGAGATCAGTCCTGAGTGTTCATTGGAAGGACTGATGCTGAAGCTGAAACTCCAGTACCTTGGCCACCTCACACGAAGAGTTGACTCATCGGAAAAGACTTTGATGCTGGGAGGGATTGGGGGCAGGAGGAGAAGGGGACGACAGAGGATGAGATGGCTGGATGGCATCACTGACTCGATGGACGTGAGTCTGAGTGAACTCCGAGACAGGGAGGCCTGGCATGCTGCAATTCATGGGGTCACAAACAGTTGGACACAACTGAGCAACTGAACTGAACTGAACTGAACGTAAGTGGGAAAAGTCAGACTCCAACGAGTGATCTAAGAAAGATGGAAAGATACAACCACCCTAAAAGAATGCCTCATTGTTTTCCCAAGATATCTAAATTTCGCAACTTGCACATCTCTTCTTGTACTTTCTACAATACAAGAAATAAAATTTTATTCTATTGGACTCAATGACAAAATACTTTGAGAGAGATAACTCAATTAGAAAAAGTTAATTATATGTATAAATTAGTCAACTGAGCTCAAGGTACCACTTAAGTAGAATTTTGACCCTGGAGACTGTTACAAAGAACATTTGATTCAAAGTTTTACATAGAAGCAAACTCTTATTCTTGGTGGAAGAGAAAAAACAGACAAAACATTTTATTTTACACCTTGATATATTAGTTGTCATTGTAGAATTGACCTTAGAGATAGCCATTAAGCTTTACTGCATTTCTTAATGTCCCTTTGGTTCTATCATAAATTGAGATCGTGGCATTATGAGAGTATTTATAGAGTTAATATTTTCCAGCTCTCATCTGGGTTCATCTTTCTTTAGATTTCCTCCCAGTACACAGAGGAGGACGTTTTGGAATTTGAGAAAACAACCAGAGACTTCTTCGGCTATACCCCTCCTAAATTCATACATTTTTTATTAACAAATGTAAATTTGAGAGGGAAATACCATATAATAAAAGTCTTTAGGGAATATTCTGTTGCGTAAGGATGGCTTACGCTTTTCATTTGAATGGCATGGATATTGAGAGCTTAAATTCAAAAATCATCTGTACTCTAGCTCTGAATCATTCCTCCTGTGAACTCTGCATGAATTTTTATAATAAACACACACATGTGTATGAAGCATGTGACTTCATAGGCAGTTATCTGCAGGGTCAAGTACTATTGGAGGATAACCAAGAATTGACTGACACATATCTTACAGAACTGGAGTTAATTAATAGGTCTACCAATTCCCAACTGTGCTACAGGAAACACAAAATCTGCTTAATACAGCAATCAATGACATACTCTGTATGGTCATAAGGCATTCACTATACAGCAAGAGGAGATTTCAGAATATAGTATTCAGGAGTTTAAATATTGCTATTAAAATGCAGGAAGAGTAAAGTAAGATCATTCACAATCAGAAGACTAAACAAGGATTTCTTTACAAACTGCTTATTATTATTTAAAAGGAATTTTTAATTTCTTCATATTAGATCTGAAGCTATTAAATGATGAAGGAAGTTTTGCTTTGTTTCAAAAGTAATATCTTTATTTCTGTGGCATCCAGTCATCTTGAAAAGGTTAAATCTATAATTTCTAACAATGGATTTTAACAATCTTGGGGACTCAATATAAGACAGTTATTTTAAAGAACACTGCAAAGAAAAAACTGTATATTAAAATCTCCATGAAGTCATGATAAAAGCAAAATGTCTTTTTTTGTGCCATAAAATTATTTATAATATGTAAAGTCTAGACAGTAGTTTAAAAAAGAAACTATTTCATTGTTTTATGTAATGAGGACAGAAAACAGCAGAGTATACATGCTACTTTTTCAACCAGAATATAGGAAAAGGTTTATCTTAGTTCTGTCTGAAAGCCCATCCCTGTAAATAAAAGTTACTAAATTCAAACTTCAGGAGATCTTATGAACTCTAATCCAACAAGCCTGGCCTCAGTCCTGCTCGCTATTTTATTTCTTATTCTGCCAATCCTTCCATTACCATCATGACTTTCCTAACTGCATGAAACACATATTGTCTCATTGTCTCAAATTCAAAAACAGTATAACTGTTTAAATACAAGTGTAGCATTTTAAGTACCAATAGAGATCAATTTAAAGCAGATTCTCTTTTAAGGCAGTTTAGCATTGAAAATTGAATTTTATGTTGTCTAGACAAGCCATCTTGATAATATCTTTTCCAGAATTTCCTATATTGACTGTCTAGACTGCTCCCAATTCCCCCAGATAATTGCATAATCATCTTCCCTCTGACCCCTAAATAGTCTGGAACAGCATCTCCCCATAACACAGTTGCCATGCAATTCAAGACCACTGAGCTTCTGAGGGAGGACTTTTCTCAAAGGTTCTGAGTTTTAGAATTTCAATAAAACACTTGTTCATCAATATCCTACCATAAGGTGATTGGATGGGAAGCTTTATTTATTTATTTCAGTGGAGGAAAAGGTCTCCTCCATTTTGCTGAGTAAATGGCCTGGCTCCTATACCTCTGCATCCTCCCACCCACTCTTAAACCAGCAATGAGTAGTTGAAGAGTTGAGAAAGAGGGAACTCTGCTAAAGAACAACTTCAGAAAGAAAAAGAAAAATCTATATTTGGGGAAAATTGTAAAAATACAGAAACCATATGTGACATTTTAATTTAAATGGCCATCAAGATCATCTAAGCTTCAAAATTAAAAGTAGAGGAATTAAGCTAAATACAAAATGACCTGGCAAGAATGAGAGCCCAGTGCAGTAACTTATAAACTCTGATGAATGAGGTACATTTAATAGCAAAGTGACAGTTATTACCATAAAAGCTGCAATGGCTTTCATCCTGCGATACACGTTCATATTTTAAAAATTACAATATGCATTTTTTAAGGACCTACTACCTATTAAGCAATGTCAAACTCTTATAACTGCACGAAGTAGAGACCATTCTTATTACCACTTTCTAGATTAGAAACAAAGACACAAAAGAAATTAGTAGTTTACTGCAGATTAAATATCAAGTATTGAACTAAGGTTGGACAAAAGCTCTCCAGTGAAAGGCTACAGGACATGAGTTTAATAATGAAGGGGTTACAACTCCTTGAGTTTCTATAGCAAAAAATGTCAGTGGGCCATGCCGTGGTTGGAGAGTTGGGAGACAGTTGGAGGTAGTAAGTTGATTTCTCACTTAAATATAAGGATACTGAGGATCATAGAGGTTTGCTTTGTTTTTACATATTATGAGACAGAATCTGAGAGGTTAAGCAATTTTCCTGGACTCCACAGATAGTAAGTTGTAGAACATGACTAGAAGCCAGAAATGACCCTACAGCCCACCTATTTTCCACTAACCCTATGTTTGGAGCTCAGCTCTCCGGGTCCCACTGTGCCATATAGCATGATGCCAGATAGATGTGAAAAGTGCAAGACAACATGCAGAATGTTCTCCAGAGATATCTCCAATAAACAGAAAAGTGGGATCCAAGTTTTAGGGTGCCTGACTATTGAAAATAGCTTAGAAGCAGGTGAAGAAGGAAAGATTTATCCAGAAGTTGCTAAAAAGTTAATTATGTAAAATCTGCAGGACTGTATGCAAGAAATTACTCCTGATTTCATCAATACAAAACAAGTAACTTAAGTAGAACTGCCTTCCCTTAAAGTTTAATTTACTTAAAACTCCTGGATATGTCATCAGGTACAGAAAGCGAGCTGGTAAAAAAAAAGGCAGAAGAAGGATGCACTAGGGGAAGAGGTTTATGAGGGCAAATGTCTAAACGCATGAGAACTTGGGAAAGGGTTTTAATCTTCCAGGATCATCAGGAAAGTCATAATAATCACGTTTAGTCTAGAAACCACATAGCCTCAAAGGTGTCTTCTTATACAAAGAAGGTACAACACAAAAATGTTTCAATTATTCAGTGTTTGGGTTATAAGAACATATTTGTATCACTTTTGGATGCTATAAGAAAATATAGAGAAAGGATTTAAAGTTATAAAGAAGTGGCTAACATGTAAATTATATTTCACGTTTAGGATTCCAGAAATATTCTGGGAACAAACCTTTTATCTGATGAGTAATTCTGGATTCCAATTGGAAGAAAATTCTGTCACAAGATTTTTTCACCACATGAACACTTTTGTTTTTCATAGGATTTTGTGCCAACAATTATAAAGGGCTTATAATTAAAGGCTATTGATAAATCCAATCCATGGAATTGCTTTCAAACTAGAAACTTTTCCTTTAAATACATCCCTAATTTCAAGTTTTGCTTAAATTTACCCAACTTAATTTTCTCACTAAAACATCTTTTAGGAGCAAGAGACAAATTAACATTTTTTCATCTTTTTTATACTGACAAAATTATAGTCCAAAATGTAAATATAAAGCCTAGCTAAGCAAGAACACAACTGTGAGCAATTTAGGTCAAACATGTGATCAGAGCATTGAGCACATGTATGGCATCCTTTCTTAATCCCTGGGCAGAAGAAAACAACTGTGGTGGCAGACACTTCTGGCTGAGGAGGGAAATGGTGGGGAAAGCTGGCAATATACAAATGAAGGAGAAAACAGTACACATTCAGCCTGCTGACATCTGCTGCACATGCAAAATGGATTGGAGTCTGTAACAGAGAGGAAAAGCAAATGCTTTCTTCCTTCCTTCTCCCTGTTTCAGTTATTGTTGAGTGATGGTCTCAATTCTTTTTGCATTCACAGATTAAAATTAATAATAACATCTGAATTCCAAGTAGGAGCTATCGAACAGCAAACTAATTTCTTCAATGAAGTGAAGAAATTAGTACTAAAGTATTTGAAAAGGAAGCGGTCATGGACAAACACCATTTTTTAAAAGCGAGCTTTACCTCAGGATGATGTCCAATTTCAACGTAGGTGCAAACTGGATGAAAAGCCCCTGTTCCACAGGCATACAAATGAGTCTGATTATAAGCCTTAAGCACCTTGATGAAATTAGCACATTCTTTCTGTAAAACAAAAGGAACACCAGTGAGTTCTAGCAGTGAGTGTGGCTGAGGTATCCTTTAGTGTGCTAGGCATGTTTGAACAGATTTCTTTTGTGTCCTTTCATATTAGTTTTTATAGCTTATTATTCTATTGCTTGTTCACATTATTACATGAGACACAGATGGGGTTTGCTCTCATTGTTACATGAAACAAAGAAGTTCTTATTTTGGGGAGGGGGGTAAAATATAATATTCCCTTTAATGTTTTTATTAAAACTATAATTTATTTATTAAAAAGTGGAATAAAGTTATAGATAACCAATTATCATAGGTGACTTCTCTAGAAATGAGGGAAACAGCAAATTATTTAGTCAATTAGTTGAATCATAATGATGAAAATTTATTTGCAAAGTCAGCTTTAAATTTGTAAAAGTAAATCAAAAATAAAAGGTAATAAAACCTTCTACTAAACATAAATTTGAAACATCATCAGTAACTCATGATTGGCAACTAACTTTGAACTTTAGCAGTGCTACTTACTGGCCTGCCCTGGTGGCTCGGATGGTATAGAATCTGCCTGCAATGCAGGAGACCCAGGTTTGATCCCTGGGTTGGGAAGATCCCCTGGAGAAGGGAATGGCAACCCACTCCAGTATTCTTGCCTGGAGAATTCTATAGACAAAGAGTCGAACATGACTGAGTGACTAACATGCACACACACACACAAACACACACACACACATTGATACTTACTAGTGAGCTTTACAGACTTAAGAAGATAAAACCACCTCCTCTTGAAAAAAGTCACTGAAACCTCAAAGATGGTTTGTGTATGAGACAGAGAAGATATTAGAGTTTACAAAGTCTATAGACTGAGGGTCTTTATTAGAGTGGCTATATTTAATAAATATCTTCATGAGTACATGTACATCATAAACCAATAACATGGATACCCTTACCAATGAGTCATGGATCCTTCAAGTAAAGAACAGCTACTTTATAAGAGGGGATTATAGTCATATCTTAATATGTATAGAAGTTTAGACATTCCTTCCATTTCATTACCCAAATGTTACCTAATAAATATGATACAGCTATTTATATTTTTCTACATATTCTATCTGTAGACCCTATGAAAGAAAATGTGTTTCTACAAACAAATAGGAGTCTTAGCCTCCTGTTCCTGTTAAGGGAAGATTCAGGGGAAAAAAAAAATCAGATGAAGTATAAACTGGATAATTTTATTGCCAAATTAACCCTGAGTAGAAAAGACATACTTTTTGCAAAATATTTTTAAATAAATGAGTTGCTATCAATACTGTAAAAAGAACACTGAAAAGAGAAATTCAAACTTGGTGCTCTGTGACAACGTAGAGGGGTGGGATAGGGTGGGAGGGGGGAGGTAAACTCAAGAGGTAGGGGACATAAGTATACCTATGACTGATTCATGTTGATGTATGGCAGAAATAGCACAATATTGTAAAGTAATTATCCTCCAACTGAAAATAAATAAATTTATTTTTAAAAATCTTCAAATAAATGCTATGGTCTATTAACCATATAAAAAATCTTAAAATTAAATGCATATAAGTAGAAAATATGAATTTGTCATGGGACATACATTATCTATATTCAAATATCCAACTGAGTATTAATAATTGCACTGAAATTTTATGGTTTCATAACATAAAATTCTCACCACCACTATTCAATACAGTTTTGGAAGTTTTGGCCACAGCAATCAGAGAATAAAAAGAAATAAAAGGAATTCAGATTGGAAAAGAAGAAGTAAAACTCTCACTGTTTGCAGATGACATGATCCTCTATATAGAAAACCCTAAAGACTCCACCAGAAAATTACTAGAGCTAATTAATGAATATAGTAAAGTTGCAGGATATAAAATCAACTCATAGAAATCCCATGCATTCCTATACACTAACAATGAGAAAACAGAAAGAGAAATTAAGGAAACAAATCCATTCACTATTGCAATGAAAAGAATAAAATACTTAGGAATATATCTACCTAAAGAAACAACGATATGGCTGTGAAAGTGCTGCCCTCAATATGCCAGCAAATGTGGAAAACTCAGCAGTGGCCACAGGACTGGAAAAGGTCAGTTTTCATTCCAATCCCAAAGAAAGGCAATGCCAAAGAATGCTCAAACTACTGCATAATTGCACTCATCTCACACACTAGTAAAGTAATGCTCAAAATTCTCCAAGTCAGGCTTCAGCAATATGTGAACCATGAACTCCCTGATGTTCAAGCTGGTTTTAGAAAAGGCAGTGGAAGCAGAGATCAAATTGCCAATATCCGCTGGATCATGGAAAAAGCAAGAGAGTTCCAGAAAAACATCTATTTCTGCTTTATTGACTATGCCAAAGCCTTTGACTGTGTGGATCACAATAAACTGTGGAAAATTCTGAAAGAGATGGGAATACCAGACCACCTGACCTGCCTCTTGAGAAACCTATCTGCAGGTCAGGAAGCAACAGTCAGAACTGGACATGGAAAAATAGACTGGTTCCAAATAGGAAGAGGAGGACGTCAAGGCTGTATATTGTCACCCTGCTTATTTAACTTATATGCAGAGTACATCATGAGAAAGGCTGGGCTGGAAGAAGCACAAGCTGGAATCAAGATTGCTGGGAGAAATGTCAATAACCTCAGATATGCAGATGTCACCACCCTTATGGCAGAAAGTGAAGAGGAACTAAAAAGCCTCTTGATGAAAGTGAAAGAAGAGAATGAAAAAGTTGGCTTAAAGCTCAACATTCAGAAAATGAAGATCATGGCATCTGGTCGCACCACTTCATGGGAAATAGATGGGGAAACAGTGGAAACAGTATCAGACTTTATTTTTGGGGGCTCCAAAATCATTGCAGATGGTGATTGCAGCCATCTGCAAATGGTAAAATTAAAAGACACTTACTCCTTGGAAGGAAAATTATGACCAACCTAGATAGCATATTCAAAAGCAGAGACATTACTTTGCCAACAAACATCTGTCTAGTTAAGGCTATGATTTTTCCAGTGGTCATGTATGGATGTGAAATTTGGACTGTGAAGAAAGCTGAGCACCGAAGAATTGATGCTTTTGAACTGTGGTGTTGGAGAAGACTCTTGAGAGTCCCTTGGACTGCAAGGAGATCCAGCCAGTCCATTCTAAAGGAGATCAGTCCTGAGTGTTCATTGGAAGGACTGATGCTAGAGCTGAAACTCCAATATTTTGGCCACGTCCTGTGAAGGGTTGACTCATTGGAAAAGACTCTGATGCTGGGAGGGAGTGGGGGCAGGAGGAGAAGGGGATGACAGAGGATGAGATGGCTGGACGGCATCACCAACTCAATGGACATGAGTTTGAGTGAACTCGGAGTTGGTGATGGACAGGGAGGCCTGGTGTGCTGCGATTCATGGGATCGCAAAGAATCGGACACAACTGAGCGACTGAACTGAACTGAACTGAAAGAAACAAAAGATCTATGTATAGAAAACTATAAAACACTGCTAAAAGAAATCAAAGAGGACAAATAGATGGAGAAATATACCATGTTCATGGATCAGAAGAATATAGTGAAAATGAATATACTACCCAAAGCAATCTATAGATTCAATGCAATCCTTATCAAGCAACCAATGGTATTTTTCACAGAACTATATCAAATAATTTCACAATTTGTATGGAAATACAAAAAACCTCGAATAGCCGAAGCAATCTTGAGAAAGAAGAATGGAACTGGAGAAAGCAACCTGCCTGACTTTAGGCTCTACTACAAAGCCACAGTCATCAAGACAGTATAGTACTGGCACAAAGACAGAAATATAGATCAATGGAACGCAATAGAAAGCCCAGATATAAATCCACACATCTATGGTCACCTAGATGGCATCACCGACTCAATGGATGTGAGTTTGAGTGAACTCTGGGAGTTGGTGATTGACAGGGAGGCCTGGCAGGCTGCGATTCATGCGGTTACAAAGAGTCGGACACAACTGAGTGACTGAACTGAACTGAACTGATGGTCACCTTATCTTCAACAAAGGAGGCAAGAATATACAACAGAGAAAGGACAATCTCTTTAACAAGTGGTGCAGGGAAAACTGGTCAACCACTTGTAAAAAAATGAAACTAGAACACTTTCAAACATCATACACAAAAATAAACTCAAAATGGATTAAATATCTAAATGTAAGGTCAGAAATTATAAGTCTCCTAGAGGAAGACATAGGCAAAACACTCTCCGACATAGATCACAGCAGGATCCTCTATGACCCACCTCCCAGAATATTGGAAATAAAAGCAAAACTAAACAAATGGGACCTAATTAAAATTAAAAGCTTCTGCATAACCAAGTAAACTATAAGCAAGGTGAAAAGACAGCCTTCAGAATGTGAGAAAATAATAGCACACAAAGCAACTGACAAAGAATTAATCTCTAAAATATACCAGAAACTCCTGCAGCTCAATTCCAGAAAAATAAATGACCCAATCAAAAAATGGGCCAAAGAACTAAATAGACATTTCTCCAAAGAAGACATACAGATGGCGAACAAACACATGAAAAGATGCTCAACATCACTCATTATTAGAGAAATGCAAATCAAAACCACAATGAGGTACCATTTCACACCAGTCAGAATGGCTGCTATCCAAAAGTCTGCAAGCAATAAATTCTGGAAAGGGTATCGAGAAAAGGGAACTCTCTTACACTGTTGCTGGGAATGTAAACTAGTACAGCCACCATGGAGAACAGTGTGGAGATTCCTTAAAAAATTGCAAATAGAACTGCCTTATGACCCAGCAATCCCACTGCTGGGCATACACACCGAGGAAACCAGAATTGAAAGAGACATGTGTACCCCAATGTTCATCGCAGCACTGTTTATAATAGCCAGGACATGGAAGCAACCTAGATGTCCATCAGCAGATCAATGGATAAGAAAGCTGTGGTACATATATACAATGGAATATTACTCAGCCATTAAAAAGAATACATTTGAATCAGTTCTAATGAGGTGGATGAAACTGGAGCCTATTATATAGAGAGAAGTAAGCCAGAAAGAAAAACACCAATACAGTATACTAATGCATATATATGGAATTTAGAAAGATGGTAACGATAACCCTGTATGTGAGACAGCAAAAGAGACACAGATGTATAGAACAGTCTTTTGGACTCTGTGGGAGAGGGCAAGGGTGGGATGGTTTGGGAGAATGGCATTTAAACATGTATATTACCATACGTGAAATGGATAGCCAGTCCAGGTTCAATGCATGATACAGAGTGCTCAGGGCTGGTGCACTGGGATGACCCAGCGGGATGGGATGGGGAGGGTTGTGGGAGGGGGGTTCAGGATGGGGAACACATGTACACCCGTGGCAGATTCATGTCAATGTATGGCAAAACCAATATAATATTGTAAAGTAATTAGCCTCCAAAAAATAAATAAATAAAAATTAATTTAAAAAAAAAAGGATGCTATGGTACCCTTAGAATCCACGTGCAATGTAAATTTGATCCCTGGGTTGGGAAGTTCCCCTGGAGAAGGGAATGGCTACCTACTCCAGTATCCTGGCCTGGAGAATTCCATGGATTACAGTCCATGGGGTAAAAAAAAAAAAAAAAAAAAAAAATCTTCAAATAAAAACTATGGTCTATTCAGTTCAGTTCAGTTCAGTCGCTCAGTCATGTCCGACTCTTTGCGACCCCATGAATTGCAGTATGCCAGGCCTCCCTGTCCATCACCAACTCCCAGAGTTCACTCAGACTCGTGTCCATTGAGTCAGTGATGCCATCCAGCCATCTCATCCTCTGTCATCCCCTTCTCCTGCCTCTAATCCCTCCCAGCATCAAAGTCTTTTCCAATGAGTCAACTCTTCGCATGAGGTGGCCAAAGTACGGGAGTTTCAGCTTTAGCATCATTCCTTCCAAAGAACACCCAGAACTGATCTCCTTTAGAATGGACTGGTTGGATCTCCTTGCAGTCCAAGGGACTCTCAAGAGTTTTCTCCAACACCACAGTTCAAAAGCATCAATTCTTCGGTGCTCAGCCTTCTTCACAGTCCAACTCTCACATCCATACATGACCACTGGAAAAACCATAGCCTTGACTAGACGGATGTTAGTTGGCAAAGTAATGTCTCTGGTTTTGAATATACTATCTAGGTTGCTCATAACGTTTCTTCCAAGGAGTAGGCGTCTTTTAATTTCATGGCTGGTCTATTAACCATATAAAAATCTTAAAATTAAATACATATAAGTAGAAAATATGAATTTGTCATGGGACATACATATGTCATTGACCATAGACATTTTTATACACATAGTTTTGTGTTTTTGCCCATAAATGTGGAAATAAAAACCAAATATATAACTAAAAGTGCAGATAAAGATCAAATGCAGACTATAGTGCAACCACTGGCAAATGTAACAGAGAATTGGGTTGGTCCTGACACCTGTAAGTTTGTAACACTCCCTTCAGTCATTCTCTATAACACATGATTCTTCAAGTGAAAACTCAGAATGTGTTTGGACTTATGTAGTTAGTTGGAATTTATAACTGAGATATTAGAATAATTTAAGTACATTCCCAAGTGATATTTGTATTCTGTGTTTGTAACTGATGATTTTGGTTTTAACTTTAATGCCTCTATAAAATAAAGAGCAGACTAAATCTGAGCAGAATAATTGATATTTAAATTCAAATACTTGCTTTCCATCATCACTGATTTATCCAGGATGAAATCCGAGGATGTCCTATAAACATATCATCCCAAAAGTAAGTTATACCTCTATAAGGGAAAATATGAAACTTTACTGTTAGGATTCATCATTCCTTCTTATCAAATGCTGAGCAGTTTCGGAAAGTAGCTAAAATACACATCTGATTTGTCTCACTGTTTTGTTACTTACATCCTGAGTCTTACCTTTGTCTGGGAAGGCATTATAACAAAGAAAATTAAGCACTGAAATCAACTAACTCTGAAACTAATTTTGCAAGTTTCTATAGAGAAAATTTTCTAGCTTAAAGAGTATATGCATCTTATCCATGTACCACTTTGAACATGACACATCTTAGACAAAAGCTTAGATAAGCTTAGACATAACCCAACTTTCAAGGCTCTTAGCCAGAAACTCCCCCATTCTATAACAGTTTCTCCTCTTGAGAAGGAGGACAGGGCATGAATTCTTGGCCAGAGGAAAGAGGCTGTGGACAGGGAAACATCTGATAAACTCATTTACAAATAAGACATTCATGAGGCTTACCCAAAGGATTTACTTGTACTCTTAAGAAAATGCAATCATTCAAAAATGAATTATTTTCAGGAAAATGTTTTATGAAACATGTAGGTGGCCACATACTCTGCTTTTACATAAAGACAGCCAACCCTGATTGTGGACTCAATATTACAGCATTCAAGATTATAAACAACCATTTCCAGCACCATATGTTGAAATTAAGAAACTGGCTGTGTACACACATATTGGTAAGCAAACGAATATTCTAATAAATAGCAGTGGCAAACCCAGATGGATGTCTTACCCATTCTAGAAAAGAACAGGGTTTTACTTTGCCCACCAGGCCTATAAAGATACATATGCAATTTTAAATACAAATCCAAGTTCTTTAATTCCAGTAGTAACACAAGGGCATTATAGAAATTTGAGAGGCGGCCCTAGATCTCCATGATAAAGAAAGGAAGGAAAATTTTATAAGTATAGATACCTGTGCATACAAGTGAAGGCTATGTCACTTTTGCAATTGTTATGAATTCTAAGGTCACAGAATCTGTGGGCTCTTATCTGTTAATCAGTTGAGTAACTGATTAGCAATAATTATTGATTGAAAAATTCTCAAAGTTCTTGAGAACTATGTAACTGAGCTACCCTGAATATCCTAGTTTTCTTTTGTTCTCTGTGTGCTGTGTTGTACTGTGATAAGTGGCTTCAGTCCTGTCTGACTCTGTGCAATCCTATGGACTGAGCTTGACAGTTCAGTTCCTCTGTCCATGGGATTCTCCAGGCAAGAATGCTGGAGAGGGCTGCCATTTCCTCCCCCAGTTTTGTCATTGTTGTTGTTGTTCTCTATTAACTGTCAAAGAAGCACCACTATAATATGACAACTATTGTTCTACAGAGCTGCTAAAAAAAAATCACAGGACTGAAGCTGTGAAACCTGGCAAAGGGTTCTACTGAGGATGCTAATAATGGATTTTATCTGTACTCCAAAGCAGCAAGACCCACCCTATTGGCCTGAGGCCTGAATGATTTACCCAGTGAACTCTCCCAGTTGGCAGAAGGCTGTATTGTACCAGGTCTGGGGGCTAACGCAATATTATTTTGATGTGAAGGTTGATGCAAGTAGAATGGAGAGAAATTTCTTGAATTTATATAGTGTGTTAAGACACTTGAACAGAAACAAAGAAACTGAATGAAATACTTTCAAAATTGGTTTAAATTAGCTACAAGGAAACTCATCAATAACAATATACAAGGAAATAGTGATTAAAAGAACTGGACAGAGAAGGAACCAAAACTTGAAAGAGACATGTTGAAGTAAGGATTTTTCTTTAAACAGAAAACCAACACAAAAGAGTATCAATCCTGTCATTCATTTGTCTTCATTCTCCTGCTTGTTGTTGCCAAGGCTTTTGAGTGTTCCAAAACAGGATATTCATTTTATTTGGAAGCAGCCTGGACATTCCTCTAAAAAAGAAGGAAGCGTGGCAGAAAAAGGAAACACACTTCACACATTTCTGCTCTAGGGAGACAGAAGAAGAGTGTTTCTGACCTTTTCTTGAACCATGACGATTCTTAAAACTCAGAATGTAATGTACTTTTTGGCATTCAACTACTGTGCTGCTTTGCTCAGCACTGGTGGATTTACAACGTAATAAAGAGAATGTAATCAGTTCAAAATGAATTCATTTTTCAAACCTGGATCCTTTTGGAATTTAAGCTGATATACACAGACAAGTTAGCAACAAGCTGGCTTCCCGAGAGTCAGGCAACCATACTGACCTCTTATTTCACTGAAATGTACTCCAGAACAACAGCATTATAAATTGTTAACTTAGCCTCATGGTAAAAGTAAAGGCAGTCATAAACTAGTAAAGCCCAAGGCCACACCTGAGGAGCAATGATTCATCATCCTTAGTGACAAACCATTTACACTTATTTTTTTAAGAATTTCTAGTGTCTTAAGGTCAAATGTAGAAAGGAATTACACACAGAGATATTAGCCTGGAAAAATAAATTAGAAAGAAAATGTCTACTCTCAGAAAAAGATATAGAAGCCAAATGCACAGTGATTCAAAAACAAACATTACAAATATGTAGCACTGATTAGACTGTGTTAAGCAGACTTTTCCCGGACGGTTACAAAAATAAAGTCCATCCATCTGTCAAAACAACTGCTCCATGCATGAAAATTAAAACAGAATAGAGGTGTTTTTAACTAACTTCTGATAATTACACTTTCTACAAAAGAATGTAATTTACCACCAATCCCAATTACCTCCTTACATGTTCTTAAATTATGGATTGAGCAGTGAAATTTCACTCTAAATAAAAGAGAAGGCTGTGAACATGAACAATCTACATTTAAATATATTTAGTTCATGATTAAATCAAACAACTTATTCAGGTTCAAATATAAATCAGCTCAACATGAATGAATATAGTACAACATTGGCTCAGGTCAGTGAACATTCATTTAAAAAGCAAAAAATAGTCTCTATCCCATCAACAATTTATGTTGAAATATATAATGTATAACATAGCAGCTGGGAAAGCAAAGGAAGCCCTTTCCTATCATGGTGGGTGGATACATCTCTGCATGAAAATCCATTAATAAGCTTAATTCCTGAAGTTAATCTGTTGACTTTCTTTTTCTCTGGTCACTTTATTTGGCAAGCTGGCTGAATACTAGAATCTTCATGCCAAAGCAGTAATCCGTGATTGTTCCTGTCACTCACTCATCCCTTTCTCTATTTAAGCTGTTCCATACTTACCTAGCAATACTGTTCTTTTTTTTTCTTTTAATTCTATTACAGCTGTGATCAGATCATCCATAAGCATGCCTTCTTAATACCTCAGCATTCATTAAAGGATGTTAGAAACCTCTTCTTCAAAGAGGTATATCAAATAGAACTAAGACTTAACTGTGTTCTATTTATAATATTAGCAGTTGAATGCTGAATTTCTGACTTCGAATTTTTTAACATCCACTGATGAAATGGTGAGTAGCCTGTTCTGTCCATTTTGGGAAACATTTTTACTTTCCCTTACTAAGAAGCATCATGTATAATAAAACCAATGGACCTTTCCATTTTAATGTTTTGTTTTATTTCAGAAAAAAATTCTATTTTATTTTTTCATTGAAGGATAATCACTTTACAGAATTTTGCTGTTTTCTTTATTTTTTTTTTTAATATAGATTCAACTACCACAACAAAGTTGGCATTATTTCATGGCTAGTTATTCAACTATGTTAGTCTATTCATATTAATTTAACTATATCATCCTCAAATCTATGACAGAAATTTTAACTTATTTGAATGATGTAACAGACTAAATGAAGACTCTTAACCAAGGACACCAGAACATTTTACCTAGATGCTCATTTCAATTAAGTATCCCATTTGACAGGACTGATGCTGAAGCTGAAACTCCAATAGTTTGGCCACCTGATGCAAAGTATTGAAAAATACCCTGATTCTGGGAAAGATTTAAGGCAGGAGAAGGGGATGACAGAGGATGAAGTGGTTGGATGGCACCACTGACTCAACGGACATGAGTTTGAGCAAGCTCTGAGAGTTGGTGAAGGACAGGGAAGCCTGGCATGCTGTAGTCCATGGGTTTGCAAAGAGTCAGACACGACTGAGTGACTGATCTGAACTGAACTGCTTGCGTATCTGAGGTTGTTGATAATTCTCATGACAATCTTGATTCCAGCTTGTGAATCATCTAGCCTGACATTTTGCAGGATGTACACTGCATATGAGTTAAATAAGCAGGGTGACAATTACAGCCTTGTTGTACTCCTTTCCAATTTGGAACTAGTTCATTGTTCCATGTCCAGTTCTAATTGTTTCTTGATTGGTGTACAGATTTCTCAACAGACAGTTAAGGTGGTCTAGTAATCCCATCTCTTTAAGAATTTTCCACATTTTGTTGTGATCCACAAAGTCAAAGGTTTTAGCGCAGTCAACAAAGCAGAAATAGATGTTTTTCTGGAATCCCCTTGCTTTTTCTATGATCCAATGAATGATGGTAATTTGATCCCTGGTCCTCTGCCTTTTCTAAATCCAGCTTGTACATATGGAAGTTCTTAGTTCACATATTATTGAAGCTTAGCTTGAAGGATTTGGAGCATTACCTTGCTAGCATGTGAAATGCACACAATTGTGTAGGAGTTTGTACATTCTTTGGCATTGCCCTTCCTTAGGACTGGAATGAAAGCTGACCTTTGCCAATCCTGTGGCCACTGCTGAGTTTTCCAGATTTGCTGACACACTGAGTATAGCACTTTAACAGCATCATCTTTTAGGATCTGAAATAGCTCAGCTGAAATTCCATTACCTCCTCTAGCTTTATTTGCAGTAATGCTTCCTAAGGCCCAGTTGACTTTACACTCCAGCATTTCTGGCTCTGGGTGAGTGACCACACCATCATGGTTATATCCAGGTCTTTAAGATCATTTTTTGTATAGTTCTTTTGTGAATTCTTGCCTAGCACTTATTAACTGAAGGGAAACTCATCTTATTCTTTAGATAATCAACCATCTATTTATTACTTATAATGTTTTCATATAATATTTTTTGCTTAAAACTCTCAGAACATTCCACATATTGTGACATGATGCAGGCAAGAAGGCTATAATGAATTGTTCATTTCTTACAAGTAGAGTTAAAAATGATTAAGACCATAGTTGGTACAAATGAAAGGTGGACTTAATAAAATTTGTGTTGAATATTAATCTGAGTCCAGTCTTGTTAAAAAGACGATGTAAGGTTGTTCATTAGAATTTTCATGAAATTCCAGTTCTCCACAAGTAAGGATGATAAATTATAAATTTATAAACATTTTATAAAAGGTAGGTGGTATGAACCAGTGTCACAGTGAAACAGAAAATATAGCAACTGTTTGTGAATAGTAGTAGCAGAATTGTGCTGTGTCTACTTAGGTACATTGGAACTACATTCTTTGAAAGGAAATGCTTATCTTATAACTAAATATGAGTTACATAAATGAGTTAATAAAATAAATGTATACAGAACAATACCTAGTATAGTAAGCTATAATTGATGTTAGCTATCATTATTATCAGTATTCTTTGAATACAGAATTTGAACTATCAGTTCACCTGATATTTACCTCCAAATAGAAATAAATGTACACACATGCATGCAAATGAAAATCTATGCTTATTTCTGTGGCATTTAATAAGAAGTTTTTCATTTGCTTTCTTAAGCAATCAGTTGTCTGTATACTTCATCTGTCATCAAATTTCATTACAGAATCATATCTAAAACTAATAAACTGATCAAAGTCTTTCATGTGAGGTGATCTAGGGTACCCACAAAAATAATAATCAATAATATCAGGAACAGTAAAGGGTCTATGATTCCACTTTACTGAAAAGATAACAAGCTACTAATGGTAGTTTTACGGATGCTGACAAAAGTTATACAGCTCCTGAATCAGAGATGAAAAACTTTATTATTCACAGGAATAGCAGTAGTCAGAGTCAGCATTTCTCATGTCAGTTCCCCAAGCTCCAATTCCCACTGTGCAGTGAGCAGAGGGCCAAGTGACACTTACACATGCAGAGAGGGGCATTACAGCAGAACTCTTGGTTGAGGTAACCTCAACACTTTATAGCAGGCCTAAGCATGCTGGTCATTACATTTTGAGAAAGAGGTTATGTTCACTGTACTTGCAGATAAGCATAACTGCCCTTTGCTCTAAGGGATACACTATCTCTACTTCAAGGTAATTTGAAAACTAACTGGCCTTTTGCTTAAGAATTCTTTCATTCTTCCTATGTTCAGAAGTGTGAGAGATCCATGAAAAATGATCTCCAAACAATTACACATCAGGGTTTTGAGACTTAGTGAAACATTATGATTTTTACAGAATTAGAAGGTAATTCTAACTATCCATTTAAAGTTTTAACATTGAAGTCCCTAAAATAAAATTTAAAAAATGAAGTTGATGTCAGCTTTGATCTTGGAAAAAGTAAGCAAAATTCAAGGACTAACTTGCATTTAGATTGTACAAAACTTAAGATGAATGTGTAGCTTCAAATTCTCAGTTGCATGCACTTGGCTAAACTTAGTGCTGTTGAGGTCCTGCAATTTGAGTCATGACAAATTTGATAGACAAGCTATAATATATCATATGTTAAAAATGAATAACCACCAAGGACAAGAATATAAAAATAAGTCTCTCAAGAGTTGCAAAAATGTCCCCAAATTCAGGTGCATGATACTGAACTTTGAAATGTATTCAAAAACAGTGATGTTAGGAGAATCTGTTATTTTTTTGTTCATCTCAGATGGCTGAAATTTTGGTTTCCAGTGAAGTTCAAAATATTTCTAATAGTCATAAGGTTGCCATTTGGTTTTACTGAAGCTTAGTACAGAGAGAGATGTTTAGTAGGATAAACAAAGAAGATTCAAAGAGCTATTGATTCGAAACAGATTCTTTTTCCAGTTTAGCATGTATTCCCTTTTGATTTGCAAAACAGGGTCAAGGAAGTTAATCCCTCAATAGAAATGTTATTGTGAATACAAAGTGAATTTTAAGCACCAGGAAAATATCTAAAATAATAGTAAAGGCGGCTAATAGAAGTGAGAATAGAGATATCTGGATTGCATTTACGTCCTTGTTGAGGGTATCTGTACAATAATATTACATATATGTATTTTTTTTTCAAATTACAACTCTCAAGTGACAATAATAGAAAAGGTTCATGAACATTTCACTCCTCTAATACAGATATACAATAACAGTGTAAATATTTAGAACAGATAATACCAAGAAAAGAAGGCATAGTAGAATATATACTCTGTATATTCACTTCTGGAAAAATATATTTAAATTAATGTTATTGTTAGAAATGCAATTATCAGCAGCCTATGGTACATTTTTATTTCCTCCTTTTCTCTTTGTCTGTCTATGTATACATGGAAAAAGAGAGAGACTGTAACTGTCTTAGGCTAGAGATTCCCTCTTAGCACGAAGTTCATTTTTTGTGAATTAGCTGCTCAAATCCCAGCTATTGACTTAATATATACATTGCATTGCAAAATTGAGCCATGAGAAACAATGGTTTATATCTTTCCAGCTTCCCAGGAGAATGGAGAAAGGTTTCAACTTTCTATACAGTGCTACACTCACTGACACAGGAACTACGTAGGTTTAATCAAGTGGCATATCCTGATTTCCCAGGTGGTTGTGCCATGTAAACCACCTTAAACAGACTTAAGAATGACCTCCTTTCAAAATACATAAAATTAACCAGTGTCTTTGTCTTGCTTTTCCTATTGTAGTCTTACATCTGAATCTAATACTAAGAAGATAGCATTTCCTCAAGGATGGTTTGTTTAAAGCAGCTTTATTTCCAGAGGACTTTTAGAAAAAATACTAAAACCAGTGGGAAAAGGGTAAACTTAGGTTCTAGAAACCATGGAGAGCACTCAAGAAGGTGGTTAGTTTATCTTTGTATAAATGTTCAGGTTAATTCCTATTTTGGTTACAATTGTATCTTGGAGTCCTGTGGCTGCTGCTGCTGCTGCTAAGCTGCTTCAGTTGTGTCCGACGCTGTGTGACCCCATAGACGTCAGCCCACCAGGCTCTCCCGTTCCCGGGATTCTCCAGGCAAGAACACTGGAGTGGGTTGCCATTTCCTTCTCCAATGCATGAAAGTGAAAAGTGAAAGTGAAGTCGCTCAGTCGTGTCCGACTCCTTGCGACCCCTTGGACTGCAGCCCACCAGGCTCCTCCGTCCATGGGATTTTCTAGGCAAGAGCACTGGAGTGGGGTGCCACTGCCTTCTCCGCTTGGAGTCCTAATGGCTGCCAAAATCACTCAAGCCTCCTTCATGTGGTTTTCAGAATTACAAGAGGTCTTTAAAAGGAATTATTGTCCGTCAGTCACAGCTGACTATTATTCACTCAAGATAGAGCCTAGAATTTCCTTCAAACTGTCTGTGTATCACTGCACAGGTATGGCCCTGAATGAAATTTTTTTAAAAAAGGAAAAACAATATAAGTGGCTAAGAAAATTTTGGTAAAGATACTAATGCTATTTTTTTATGCTTATCAAGGAAGAAATGCTACAATACCAATAAGTCAGCTATTTGTTATTTTCTAAAATGATACAAACAGAAATGAAAAAATAATGCATCTGCATATTAAAGTCCCCAAATGATAAATGCCATGTATCCTATTTAAATAGTTATGTAATTGAGGTACATAAATGAGGTCACCTAAAAAGTAAAATTAATTTTAATAAAATTCATTCCAAATGCCCAAAATGTATTTTTAATAATAGGTCAATTAAAAACAATACTAAAGTAATGAGATGGGTTACAAGAAAAATAGTATGAAATATATTTCATTATTTAAATATACTTTAGTGTTTGGTTAAGAGCTAAAGGAAAAAATACATTTTTTCCTTGAACTAAAATACATGAATATTGCTTTGTTCTCCTTTAATTAAGCGTTAAAAAAGAAAAAGAAAAATCCACAATGCCTGAACTGATTTGATGCAGAATGTCAAGGAAAAACAAAAGCACATGCATTTTATCAGGTTATATCAATTATCTGACTTAAGATTTGTATGACTAATACTGCCATACCAATAAACTTTCAAAAGTTTATATCTCTCAGTGAATACATAATTACCTATCTCTACCATAAGTATGAGACATAATTTACAAGTTTTCAGAATCCTTATATAAAGTGTTATGAAATAATCAGGTGCCATTAACACCCTGTATCAGACTTCACAGACACCATATGTTTTAGCTCCTCTTAATTTACTTCTATCAAGACCATAAGCATATTCAGCAAGCCTGGAAAATATAATAAAGTTGCTTGTCTTGGAGAGGAAGCCGCTGAGGTCATCATTAAGGTTATGCCTTGGAACTGTGGGGATCCTGACTTTACTGCAACTGCTGATCGAACTGTATGTGGGCTGACACCAGAATCCCTCAGTGTTTGGTACTGATTGAGGAGTAGTAGTGGGAGGGGGGGAAGGAGATGAGAGGTTAGGGGAGGGGAGATGAGGCAAGGCCAGAGGCATGAAAGATGAGGGAAATGGACTGAGATGAATTTTGGAAACCACAGACAAAAAAGAATATCTGCTATCTTAGCAACTGAATGAGCTAATTTAATCATTGGACCAGATACGGTCAGTACGTGGCTCAATGCTTTTTATAAAATCCAGATAATCTGTCAGTTAAGTATGGTTATTATCTTCAGTTTTCAAATGTTACTGAATTCAGAACAGTGCCACACTACAGTGATCGTGATCATTAGCAAGGGCCAAAACATATTTCGTTAACAATGTTTTCACTTAGAAATTGTCTAAGCAACTCTATTACATACACTAATAATAGTTAATATTTGCATCATGCATTACAGTCTAGGTAATAATTTCATTTGTGATTGACTCTTACAAAAATGTTATGAGTGGGTTATTATGCCCACACCAAGATCCCCTAGAGGAGAAAATGGCAACCCACTCCAGTTTTCTTTGCCAGAAAAATCCTACGGACAGAGTATCTGGGCAGGCTACAGTCTGTGGGGTCACAAAATTGGACATGACGGAGTGACTGAGCACACACACAAAGACACCCTTAAAAAGACCAGAATACGTAAGATATTTCTTTCAATCTCTATTGTTCATTATCTGTGTGTTAATGCACAAATTCAAATCCATATATGCCACACAACACAAAAAACATCAGCAGAGATGCAAAATTTATCTCAGCTTTGAGTAGTGCACTCAAAATATTTCATAATTTTTGAATGAGAAGATTTTGAATGAATACTCTGAATCATTATATTTCCTTTTTAAGAAAATGGTGGTAATGATAGCCATTTGGTAAATTTATTATTTAAAAACTCCACATAAAATACTATTTAAATTATCATAGTGCTTGGCACAGGAGGGATTCTCAATAATTTTAAGCGCCTATGTATGTCCTTGCCTGTTATATTTTAACAGAAAGAGAAAAAAATGTGTTTTTAAAAGTGACAACTGTATACAGGTAAAACCTCCATTTCTCTCCATTCTTAGTTATTATCACATTGTAATCTTTCAAATTTGTTAGTGATAAACATAGCATTTTGATATTAATAAATATTTACTTATTCAGTCATATATTTTGCCCACACTTATTCAGTATTATCTTATAAATAATTTTCACAAAAACCATTAAACTCATAATTGCAAAATATGTACTGTCCCATTTAACAGATAAGATACTATAAAGCCACTCCACCAGTTAAGGTACTTGCTTGAGTTAATTAATGAGTCAGTGGGAATCAACATAAAATTCTTGGCTTTTCTGAAGTCTTATTTAATTTTTTAATTTACCTTTTCAATCACCCTAAACTATGTATTAATTTAGGATAGTATAAAGTTTGATAGAAAAGAATTTTTTGTCACTTTCACACAATCAGAAAAAATGTTTCTGTTTATGAAGGTGTATAAAGATTGAGTTACAATCTTTATATTTAAAATGGAATTTTTTTTTTTTTGGAGGCGGGTAAAGTAGACAAGGATAGCTTTATTGCTTTGCCAGGCAAAGTAGGACACAGTGAGCTCCTGTCTCAAAAAATTATGTGTCCCTAAACTTAAATTTTTAAGGATAAATTTCCCATGTTTGCTCATATGTCTTAATCATGGGCAGAAGATACCTGTGCTGTGCGCCTTCATCTGCTTTCACTGGTAGTGAACGCTGCTGCCATCCTTATCCATGAACTCAGATTTCACTTCAAATCATTCTAAATACACACATCTTAGGCAGCTGCTACCAATCAATCAGATTGTCCCTTGAAAATATCTATCTACCTATCCATCTATCTATATACATACATACATACAAGATTTATGACTTAGGATAAATTTCTTCTAAATGCTAATCTGGAGACAAAACATTTAAACTTATTTCCTTTTGTTCTGGATCCAAAAATATCTGATAAAACATAAAAAAATAAAATCATATTTAAGATTCTGAATTCATTTTAAAGTATTGATTTAAATGATTATAACTGCCTTTCATGATCTGTGCAGATAAATGGCTATGCTTCAAACCTGTGGCTCACTGACAAAGTTTACCTCAGGAAAAATGCCCTCTACCTATTAAGAGTGGTAATATCATTGTAGTGATTGCTTACCATTCATTCATCTTTTGTCCAGAGTACCAAAGACAATGTCTATTACATAGTCATTTCTCAATTGATATTTACTTAAGGAATGAGTACATGAAATGTAGGAAGTAAGGAGGAAAGGAAAGACGAAAGTTCTAAGGGAGAAAGGAGAAGAGAAACATGAGGAAGAAAGGAAAGCGGGGAGAGGAAAGAAAGAAAAGGAATAGAATGGAATGGAAACAAGGTGTAATTTAATCACAGTGACTCAGAAGAAGAAAAATTTCAATTCATTCTAAAGGAATTAAGAAGAATTAACATTGAAAACCAATCTGTACAAATAAGTTGGTTCACTGGCTACAAGTTTATATGCTAAAAAATGCATTTTGTTAATTACCTTTTACGTATATAAATCATCAAAAGGAACACATTTTTGCTTTATTTAGATATAGTCAGTTTTACCTACTTTCTTTGCATTAAACTTTCAATGTTTTACATAAAAATGTAAAAATATTCAAAATTATGTATCATTAATTTGTTTTGAAAAAGTGATTAAGTCCACAAAGCATGATGTTTCATATAACAATGAGCAAAAATGATGCTAGAATAATAAATTCCTTATGCAATTATTAAAATAACTTACTAGAGTGATACTTACCAGAATATCTTTTCCAGCCCACTTGCATTCATCTCTTCTGGTGTAAGATACTGGCCACACAATCTAAGGGCAGAGAAGAAATATTATTTTCTGCCAATTAAGTTTTCTAAGAGATCCAACATTACAGTCTGTTAGATCAAGTAGGGCAACTGAGACAAAGAAAGTTCCAGAAAGCAGTATGTGGTGAGAAACTTTGAGTGTAGACTTTAAAGTGGCATCAGATAATTAGCATGAACTTGTATCATATACTCTCTACCTGTTAGGTTTTGCTGTATAAATGAAATTTGGGCAACACAGAAATTTATGTAGTCAATAGATCTAAACGGTGTGTGATGGAAAGAACTGTAAGGCAGTTTGGGAGTGGAAGATCTTCTTGAGACCACATGAGAATCTAGTGGAGAAAGACAGAAACAGGCATAGAATGCAGCTTGCATTCTTTTCAATGAATCAGTTTTTGTCATAAAATAGTGATTTTGATTTTGAAATTTAAACATCAGGTGCTCTGGATCCATTTCCATAAGTCAGATCTCAGCATGACATTCTTAAATGAGCAACTGATAGAGAAATCCACTTTAGAAAGGAATCTTTCTTTTCTTTTTTTGAGAGGAAAATAAGTGAACAGTAGCACTGCATACATTCAAGAGATAAAGGAGGTAATGAGGAAACAAATACTCTAAAAAAAGAAAAAAATCACCCACCTCACTGTGGGTAAAACTCAGACTAACCAAGTAATAACTTTGCATTTTCATCCCTAATATTTGGTCATCATCTTTCCAAAGTTTCCTGTATGATTTGAATACAGGGACACTGGTAGGTAAATCAATTCAACTCTTGGCTTAAAGGATTGTAGATGCATTTCCCTCAATAATATTAATTAAAATATCCTCATCTAAAGTTTAACATAAACTTTTTCAGTTCCCCTGAGCAATTTCAATGACTCCTATCTTTTTGGGCACAGCAATTTTAATTTTTTTAAACTCCTCTTTCTTGTCTGGTAACAACAGTTAATTTCAGGTGGAAAAAAAGTCATATGTAAAAGAAAATTTCAGAGATGATGGCAGTTAGTCATTCATGTCTGCTAGAAAGCTTTTAGTCTCAAAATGAATGATTATCATTCATTTGGGAACCTCTAGATAATTCAATATAAATGGTCATAAACTTGAGCAAAGGCTGTGATAATCTAGGGAATAAAGGCAAAATGCAATGCGTTTATAAATAAGAATTTAGGACTTATTGAAATAAATTATGTTGACACGGCAAGTGGATTTCAGGTCCATGTCACAATGAAAAACTCTAAAGATTTTTTATATGCATTTATTTTTTACCATTTAAAGCACTTAATTTATGTAATCCTTTCATTTTCATATACTTTTCATCTATGTCTCTGTATATAAAGTACTATAATATAACTTGTATCATAAGTTTTATTTTTCACAAAGGAGTTTCATAAATTTTTTACAAAGGAAGAATATAGTTACCACGATTTTAATTAAAAAGCCTTACATTCTTACAATTAACATTACCCTGATTCCTGAATAAGGGCTTGCACCTCCAACCAACAGGCTCCACAGCCCTGTCTTCTCACTGAATATGGAAAAGCCAAGTGAGCTATTCTTCCTTAAAAGTTAACAATGGAGGAAGATCAAATGTAAATTTTCTTTGGAACACAGAGATAATAAATAGCAGAGCTAAGATTTGACTTTCATATTCAGCTTTTCAGAGAGATGTGCAAAAATCATGTATTATTAAAATAGATACCTTTTTTCATTCAAAAAGGCAGGTTGATTTCTTCAGTTTCCTAGTTTTTCACAGATGTCATTGACACAACATAGGACTCATTTTTAGATTTCTCTCATGTCATTATTAACAAAAAAGTAATCTTGCTAACATTCATGCTAAATTTTCTTATAATTTAGAGGGGTGTATTCAATTCAGTTCTGTCACTAAGTCATGTCTGACTCTTTGCAACCCCATGGACTGCAGCATGCCAGGCTTCTCTGTACATCACCAACTCCTGGAGCTTGCTCAAACTCATCTCCATCGAGACGGTGATGCCATCCAACCATCTCATATTCTGTCATCATATTCTCCTCCTGCTTTCAATCTCTCCCAGCATCAGGGTCTTTTCCAATGAGTCAGTTCTTCACATCAGGTGGCCAAAGTATTGGAGCTTCAGCTTCAACATCAGTCCTTCCAGTGAATATTCAGGATGGATTTCCTTTAGGACTGACTGGTTGGATCTACTTACAGTCCAAGGGACTCTCAAGAGTCTTTTCCAACACCACATTTCAAAAGCATCAATTCTTCTGCACTCAGCTTTCTTTATGGTTCAATTCTCACATCCATACATGACTACTGGAAAATCCATAGCTTTGACTAGACATACATTTGTTGGCAAAGTAATGTCTCTGCTTTTTAATATGCTGTCTAGGTTGGTCATAGCTTTTCACCCAAGGAGCAAGTGTCTTTTAATATCATGGCTGCAGTCACCACCCAGAAAAATAAAGTCAGCCACTGTTCCCACTGTTTCCCCATCTATTTGCTATGAAGTGATGGTATCGGTTGCCATGATATTAGTTTTATGAATGTTGAGTTTTAAGCCAGCTTTTTCACTCTCCTCTTTCACTGTCTTCAAGAGGCTCTTTAGTTCTTCATCCCTTTCTGCATAAGGGTGGTGTCATCAGCGTTTCAGAGGTTATTGATATGTTTCCCAGCAATCTTGATTCCAGCTTGTGCTGCGTGCAGCCTGGCACTTCACATGATGTACTCTGCGTATATGTTAAATAAGCAGGGTGACAGTATGATGCAGCCTTGACATACTCCTCTCCCAATCTGGAACCAGTTTGTTGTTTCATGTCCGGGTCTAACTATTGCTTCTTGACCTGCATACAGATTTCTCAGGAGGCAGGTCAGGTGGTCTGGTATTCCCATCTCTTTCAGAAATTTTTCACAGTTTTTGTGATCCACACAGTCAAAGGCTTTGGGATAGTCAGTAAAGCAGTAGATGTTTTTCTGGAACTCTTGTGCTTTTTCTATGACCCAACAGATGTTGGCAATTTGATCTTTGGTTCCTGTGTTTTTCAAAATCCACCTTCAACATCTGGAATTTCACAGTTCACATACTGTTCAAGCCTGGCTTGGAGAATTTTGAGCATTACTTTGCTAGCATGTGAGATGAGTGCAACTGTGCAGTAGTTTGAGCATTCTTTGGCATTGCCTTTCTTTGAGTTTGAAATGAAAACTGACCCTTTCCAGTCCTGTGACCACTGCTGAGGTTTCCAAATTTGCTGGCATAGTAAGTGCAGCACTTTCACAGCAGCATCTTTTAGGATTTGAAATAGCTCAACTGGAATTCCATCCTCTCCACTAGCTTTGTTCGTAGTGATGCTTTCTAAGGCCCACTTGACTTCGCATTCCAGGATGTCTGGCTCTAGGTGAGTGATCACACCATCATGGTTATCTGGGTCATTAAGATCTTTTTTGCCTATTTCTTCTGGGTATTATTGCCACCTCTTTTTAATCTCTTCTGTTTCTGTTAGGTGCATACTGTTTCTGTGCTTTATTGTGCCTGTCTTTGCATGACATGTTCCCTTGGTATCTCTAATTTTTTTGAAGGGATCTCTAGTCTTTCACATTCTATTGCTTTCCTATATTTCTTTCCTTTAATCACTGAGGAAGGCTTTCTTATCTCTCCTTGCTATTCTTTGGAACTATTCATTCAGATGGGTATATCTTTCCTTTTCTCCTTTGCCTTTAGCTTCTCTTCTTTTCTCAGTTATTTGTAAGGCCTCCTCAGAAAGCCATTTTGCCTTTTTGCATTTCTTTTTCTTGGGGATGGTCTTGATCACTGCCTCCTGTACAATATCATGAACCTCTGTCCATTGTTCTTCAGGCACTCTCTCAGACCTAATCCCTCAAATCTATTTGTTACTTCCACTGTATAATCACAAGGGATTTGATTTAGGTCAAATGAAACATTTGCTTTTCCTGTGCTTTTCCCTTTTTCTTCAATTTAAGCCTGGATTTTGAAATAAGGAGTTCATGGTCTAAGCCACAGTCAGCTCCGGGTCTTGTTTCTGCTGACTGTATTGAGCTTCTCCACATTTGGCTGCAAAGAATATAATCTGCTTTCAGTATTGACTGTCTGGTGATGTCCATTTGTAGAGTCATCCTTGTGTTGCTGGAAGAGGGTGTTTGCTATGACCAGTGCGTGCTCTTGGCAAAACTCTGTTAGCCTTTTCCCTGCCTCATTTTGTACTCCAACACCAATTTGCCTGTTAGTCCAGGTATCTCTTGACTTCCTACTTTTGCATTCCAGAGGGGTGTGTAGTCTCAATTTATTACAGACCAGGGTGAACAAAAATGGCTTAAATATCTAACGTGAAAAATAAATAAATTCTAGTGTAAGAAAGTGCTCTTTTGGAAAGCAATTTAATGAGAATAACTATAAGTTAATAGAGCAAACATATAAATGGTCTTTCTTATAACATTTATTTCCATGAAGGATAATTCCTAACTTTTGTTTAGATTTATTAACCTGTTGATATTTTCTTTTCCTTGCTCTACAATTTCTCATTAATTTAATTGTTGTCGTTTAGTCTCTAAGTCATGTCCAGGTCTTTGTGTGACCTCATGGATAGTATCCCACAAAGCTTCTCTGCCCTTGGGATATCCCAGGCAAGAATTATTGAGTTGACATTTCCTTCTCCTGGGGGTGTTCCCAACTCAGGGATCGATCATGGGTCTCCTGTGTTGGTAGGTGGTTTCTTTTCCACTGAGCCACCAGGGAAGCCCATTAATTAATTTCATCAACAATGCTTACATTTCTTACCCTCATATTCAAAGTGCTTAATGATCATATTAGACTTTCCCTTCTTTATGTTTCTATACATTTATCCATGATAGGTCCTCTTACTCATTATTGAATAAGCATTTTCACCTTAAAGAGATGTAACCCTTTATCAAGACCAACATGTTTTTTATGGTCCATTTAAATCTGAGTGCACATGGTGATTGCAGCCATGAAATTAAAAGATGCTTACTCCTTGGAAGGAAAGTTATGACCAACCTAGATAGCATATTCAAAAGCAGAGACACTACTTTGCCAACAAAGGTCTGTTTAGTCAAGGCTATGGTTTTTCCTGTAGTCATCTATGGATGTGAGATCTGGACTGTGAAGAAAGCTGAGCACCAAAGAATTGATGCTTTTGAACTGTGGTGTTGGAGAAGACTCTTGTGAGTCCCTTGGACTGCAAGGAGATCCAACCAGTCCATCCTAAAGGAGATCAATCCTGGGTGTTTTTTGGAAGGAATGATGCTAAAGCTGAAACTCCAGTACTATGGCCACCTCATGTGAAGAGTTGACTCATTGGGAAAGACTGATGCTGGGAGGGGTTGGGGGCAGGAGGAGAAGGGAACGACAGAGGATGAGATGGCTGGATGGCATCACCGACTCAATGGACATGAGTTTGAGTGAACTCTGGGAATTGGTGATGAACAGGGAGGCCTGGCGTGCTGTGATTCATGGGGTCGCAAAGAGTCGGACACGACTGAGCGACTGAACTGAAGTGAAACCTGAGACTGTGTTTTTCTCTCTAACCAGAGTTGGCCTAATATTCACCTTTAAATTCATACATCTCAACTTTAATATTATCTTGTAAGTGCCTCAAGAATTATTTGTACCCGCTACAGATTTTATACTGAGTTTATTTTATACAGATTTTATTCTTAAATAGAGGTTTAGGAAAAAGTTATTGAATAACATTATACACAGGTTAAAACAGCATTAATAGACAAATATAAACAAGCAGAAGTAAATCCTTAAGAAAACTGCATTTATCTTATAAACAGTGTGACAATTAAAATTAAATATTTTTGAAACTGATGTTTAAAATTAGAAATATGTCTCATATTACAGAATAATGATTTGAATCAAGGATAGGAGCTATAGTAAGAACACTATGGTATTGGGCAATTCACCAAACTTTTACTGAATCCATTTTTCAGTAAATATTTGCTATAAATGATATATCCCAGGCATAAAAATGTCTCCAGGATTTTTTTCAATTATAGAATAATAAATTGTTTTACATGAAAATTTAGTTCTTTTCAATTTCAGAACTTAATGTGTGTGTGTATATATATATATATATATATCAAATTAAGAATATTCTTTTAGAAGAAACACAATCAAAACATTAAACATATTTTGAAGTGACACCTGCTCATATATTGTCTATGTAGATATATAGCACATATATTTATATTGATATATATGGATTTTATAGAATGATGAAAATTCTATAAACGTTTAAAATGTGAACTGTACAGTCTCTTATTACTAAAATATGTAGTCTTCCTAATCATCTTAGATTTTCCTTCATTTTATAAAGGGTGGTTTTCTTTCACTAAAGCAACAAAATCCTGCTTATTTTGTGACCTTTAGAAAAGATGTATTTTTATCATTTCAGAAAAACAAATGGATAACTCATTTCCTTAGATAATAGATAACTTTAGGGATATTGCTATCATCTGAGGAGGCTTCAAAATCAAATAGACTGAAATATATAAATATATATATATAAAGAAATAGCCTGAAGAAATCAAGGTGATTATTAAATGCCATATTTTAATTTCAAAATATATCAGTAACGGCATTGCCATTTTGTGACTGTAGGTCAAAAATCAAATTTCGTAATTCACAGTCAGAATTTTAGGGTTTGGGTAATAGAATAAAAGTTATATGTTTACTGGTATGCTCTATTAGAAATAAATCAGCCCTGAAATTAAATCTTTAGTGTATCCTAGGCAACATTCTGCAAACAGAACAAAAGCTTTTTACAATTATGTTTTTAAAAATTATTGTCCAGTTCATTACAGTTTATAAGAAGTTGAGACACACCACTTTTAAACCCTCAGTATTAAGCAGTAAAACTATGCATGATACTGAAGTGTATAAATACATGTATAAATACTGAAGTGTATGTAGCCTAAAGGGGCTTCGCTGGTGGCTCACCAGTGAATAATGCACCTGCCAATTCAGGACACGTGGGTTGGAGCCCTCGGTCAGGAAGATATCCTGACCCAGAAAGAAATGGCAACCCACTCTAACATTCTTGTCTGGAAAAATCCCATGAACAGAGCAGCCTGGTGGGCTATAGTCCATGGGGTTGCAAAAGAGTAGGATAGGACTTAGCCACTAAAGAACAACAGCAATGCACCCTAAAAGGGCTTCCTAGGTGGGTTAGTGGCAAAGACTCCACCTGCCAATGCAGGAGACTCAGGAGATAAGAGGTTGATTGCTGGGTCAGGTCAGGAAGATGCCCTGGAGTAGAAAATGACAACTCACTCCAATATTCTTGCCTGGAAAATTCCATGGACAGTGGAGCCTGGCGGGCTGCAGTCCAGAGGGTCACAAAGAGTCAGACGCGACTGAGCATACTTGCACTCATGCATCCTAAAAAGTGTGTTATATTCTCACTCTTGGGAAAGCTTACATAAATATCTTTGTTTCTCAGAAAATTTAGACTGGAAATATTAACTGAAAAAATAAATGTCTGACTTAGAATACAGCATATAGACTCAGTAGCACAATTTCCATTAATTTGTCATCCCATGTTTATTTCCCAACCTATATAGTATATTAATTAAATAAGTAATAAATACCAAAAGTATTAATAATACTTTTTATAATGTGTATTACAAACTGATAAAAGACTAGTGTCTAAATGACCACATTTGCAAAAATTGAACACTGAAAACCAATCTTCCAGATCAAGATTTAACAAACTTTTTCTTTAAAGGGCCTGCTGCTGCTACTGCTAAGTCGCTTCAGTCGTGTCCAACTCTGTGAGACCCCATAGACGGCAGCCCACCGTCCCTGGGATTCTCCAGGCAACAACACTGGAGTGGATTGCCATTTCCATCTCAAATGCATGAAAGTGAAAAGTGAAAGTGAAGTTGCTCAGTTGTGTCCAACTTTTCGCGACCCCATGGACTGCAGCCTACCAGGCTCCTCCATCCATGGGATTTTCCAGGCAAGAGTACTGGAGTGGGGTGCCATTGCCTTCTCCCAGGCTTTCTGATCCAGATGATTTCTATCACAGCTACTCAGCTCTGACATTGTAAAATAAAAGCAGACATGGACAATATGTAAATGAATTGAGAGTAACTGTGTTCCATTAATAATAAACTTTACAAATATGAGTGACACATCAGATGAGGCATGTATATAATGACTGATGAAGTCTGCATTTTTTTGGCAATATAGACAGATGCATAAATTATATATAAATATATATACACATATACCTAGTATATGAAATCAATTATTACACATTTCTAAAATGGTTTAGGTATTTAATTGTATGCAGGAAAAATGATACAACTGCAGAAAAATAAGCTAAAGTTAGCATTTCTTATAATAATCACCAAAAATACTACAATTTCCTTCTTGATGATTTTTATGGTTTACTATATATATTGATTTATGAAAGTCAAATCAGTGCTTTAATTTTATGTGTCTGAAAAGATAAAATATTAATTTGAACAAGTTTTTCAATTGTTATATAATTAAATAGCTAGAAAATTCTGTATAACTTAAATTGTTTCACTAAAATTATAGTCCATATATCAGAATAAAGGTACCTTTTGGAAATCCTTGATATTAACCAGGTTGAATGAAAATATATGATCCTTTGCTCCAACATACAGTCTACTCCGTTCCTCATCCAAAAGGAAGGTATGGTAACTGGAGCTGTTGGCCAAGCCATTGAAAGTAATCACATTGTTGGATTCCAACATTTCTGCAAGGTGACAAAGCAAGACATTGAGCGTTAATGTGAGGTTCAGTATGAGTACAGATGATTGGCACATGGTAATCTGGCTACTGCCTGCTGTGTTACCAATCAGTGGTTATTCTTTGTGATAGTAAAACTTTACAGGACTCTTTACATTTCAATGAAATGGAAGTTATGCACCCATTAGTGTGATGATTTCATGTTCAAGATGACATACTCCTACAGAACAAAGGAGAGAAATACCTTGTCCAAATGATTGGTCTGGTGGAATCTCCTTGCATGTGGCAATAAATTAGAATGGTCAGTTTGTATTAAAACATCTTTAACTCTATTAAAACTTGTTTAAGTGGTTTTCATCTGCTTCAAGTCATTGCTAGAAGGATAAGCTTAAGGGCCAACAGAGCAGATTTAGTGTGGGGAAAACAAACTTCTAGGTTGTTCAAGGTCTCTCTTTAATAAAGAATTTTAGTATGCCTTTTTGATAATTAAATCATTAACTTTGTAATATTCTGTAACTGGCATGTGGACGAGTTATTTTTTTATGAAAACACTGAGTTAAATTAATTTGCTATGTGATCCCGATTTTTTAGTTTATTGATTTCCAATTTACTTTTGCTGTGAGCAGGCAAATATTGAACCTTCAGAAACCTTAAGTAAGAAAATATTTTCAAATAGAAAGAACAGTAAATTGTCTTTGCACTAGAAAGGTAATTGCTGATCATCACCAAAGAGGTTTCCTTTACCTGTTTCAAGTGAAATTATATATATAGTGTTTATATAAGTATACCCATCACTGCTGCCACCGCTGCTGCCGCCACTGCCACCACCACAATCCCCAAACACAAATGTTGGGGACTCTTCAGAACTGTGTTCTGAATCAGTGACTCAGACTTTTACCATGCATGCATAGTAGAAATTCTCATCAGCACCCATAAAATGTAGAATGTGCCTTCAAGGAATGAAAGCAGAAATGAAGACCTTTCTTCTGTCCCAGACCTATCCCAGGACATTAGGCATTCAATAATTTGCCTTGTTTTATTTTTTTACTTCCTTTTCCATCTCATCAAAATAATATTTTAATAGAGAACAAAATTCAAAATTCTTAATTTAACATTAAATTTCAGATAAACACCATTTGAGTTTAAACCCCACCTCAGTACTCCTTCTCATGTCCACTACAGGACAGGAAAACACACTCCATAGTCATCCACTTATTAGCCTTTCCTGACATTGTTCCTGACACCTACAACTATACACTACCGAGAGAAAACAGCACCACTCTTCCAAGCCAGTTCAAATGAAACACCTAACAGATTCACACAGAATTAATTCCTTTGTAATATTTTCCTTTAATTACTTATAGCCTGCATCACACTGTCAATTATTACCATCATTCATATAAATGAATTACATACCAGAATTAATAAGAAAACATATAGTTAATAGCTTATTATCCACAAATCACATGGTTTCTTTTATATATTACTGGGTCAATACATATTAAATGGAATATCTATCTATCTATATCTACTTAGCTAACTACCCATCTTACATGCAAAACTATAATAATTGTTAATAAATTGTTAAAAGATGCCTTTCAAATTTCTTCATGAGAAACAGTACACTACTGGGTTTATCTTATTTCATCCTCAACTTATAACCAAATTAAAAAAAAAAAACAGGAAGGAAAGAAGAATAGAAGGCAGGAGGAAAGGAAAAACAGATCAAGGGAAAGAGATTCATCATGTGAGGCATATCTGAAATAACTGAGTGCTATTAGTCTCCAAAGAGAAAGAACAAAGAATCCACCATGCAGTATATGAATGCAAATATAAGTCAATATAAGACTGAAATTTCAGACACTCAGAGCTGTGTGAGGCTGGAAAGGCCTATACCAGAGACATGGGCTGTATCACTGGGTATGCTCATGCACTGATTGACTATACACAGAGCTCTGTTTATCAAACAGAATAGATGACCTTCACTCTTCTTTCCAATTCTAAACTCTAATTCTACCCTAACACCAGAGAGCCCAAACTACAGGTGGCTAGGCAAACTGAAAAAAGTTTTAAAAGCCTGCTGAGTCTAAATCGAGACAATTACATAACTATTAATCATCAAGAGGGTCACTTAAGAGACTGACTGAGTTTAACTGGACACACATAGAAACCATGTAGAAGACCTCTAAACATGAAATGGAAAAGTAGTAAGAAGACAGCTAACATAGCCGTAGAATGTGAAGTCACAGCTCTAGGTGGAAACACAAGCACTACCGCAGTACGTGCAGGGTGTGTAAACTTAGATGAGTTCCTTACATTACTTAGGCCTCAGGTTTTAGAAAAAAGGGGTTAATAATAAATCTCCCAAGAGTTATTACAAAGGTGAAGTTAAATAATTCATAAAAATTACTAGATTAGTTTGCATAGTAAATACTCAGCTAAAGATTACCTGTTTGTAGAAGTAGAGGTTAAAAATTAATGTTTGGTCTTCTTGACTACAAGTAGGAAATCAGGGAAGATGGAGCTGACTGAGAGAAGTACTTTTCCACTATCTCATCAAGTGTACTAACTTGTTAGTGTCAGTAATTGTGTATGGTTAAGGGATAAATAAGAAGAGCAATAACTCCTTGCTTACATTGGTTTTTGTTTGCCAATTTCCATATGTTGGTTGCACTTTAAATAATAAAAATAATGACTTTCTATATTATTTATTGTTGTTGTTCAGTCACTCTATCATGCCTGAATCTTTGTGACCCCATGGACTCCCACACGGCAGGCTTCCCTGTCCTTCACCAGCTCCCAGAGCTTGCTCAAACTCAAGTCTATGGAGGCGGTGATGCCATCCAATCACCTCATTCTCTGTTGTCCCCTTCTCCTCCTGCCTTCAATCTTTCCCAGCATCAGGGTCTTTTCTAATGAGTCAGCTCTTCACACCAGCTGACTGGAAAGTACTGGAGTACTAGAGCTACAACTTCAGCATCAATCCTTCCAATGAGTACTCAACATTGATCTTCTCACAATCCAAGGACTCTCAAGAGTCTTCTCAAACACCACAGCTCAAAAGCATCAATTCTCTGGCGGTCAGCCTTCCTTATGGTCCAATTCTGACATCCGTACGTGACCACTGGAAAAACCATAGCTTTGACTATACGGACTTTTGTTGGCAATGTCTCTGCTTTTTAATATGCTATCTAGCTTTCTCATAGCTTTTCTTCCAAAGAGCAAGTATCTTAATTTCATGACTGTAGTCACAATCTGCAGTGATTTTGGAGCCCAAGAAAGTAAAATCTCTCACTCTTTCCCTTGTTTCCCCATCTATTTGAGATGAAATGAGGGACCAGAAGCCATGATTGTAGTTCTTTGAATGTTGAGTTTTAAGCCAACTTTTTTTCACTCTCTTTTTTCACTTTCTTCAAGAGGCTCTTTAATTCCTCTTTGCTTTCTGCCATAAGGGCGGTGTCATTTGCGTTTCTGAGGTTATTGATATTTCTCCCAGCAATCTTGATTGCAGCTTGTGCTTCATGCAGCCCAGCATTTCACATGATGTACTCTGCATATAAGTTAAATAAGAAGGGTGAAAATATACAGCTTTGACGTACTCCTTTCCCATGTTGGAACCAGCTGATTGTTTCATGACTGGTTCTAACTGTTGCTTCTTGACCTGCATACAGGTTTCTCTGGAGTCAGATAAGATGCTCTGGTATTCCCATCTCTTGAAGAATTTTCCAGTTTGTTGTGATCCACAGTTAAAGGATTTGTATAGTCCATGTAGCAGATGTTTTTCTGGAAATCTCTATAATCCAATCAATGTTGGCAATTTGATCTCTGGTTCCTCTGCCTTTTCTAAATCCAGCTTGAACATCTGGGAGTTCTCAGTTCATGTACTATTGAAGCCTGGCTTGGAGAATCTTGAGCATCGCTTTGCCAATGTATGAAATGAGTGCAATTGTGCAGTAGTTTAAACATTCTTTGGCATTGCCTTTCTTTGAGATTGGAATGAAAACTGACCTTTTCTAGTCCTCAGACCACTGTTAGTTTTCCATATTTGCTGGCATATTGACTGCAGCACTTTCACAGCATCATCTTTTAGAATTTGAAATAGTTCAGCTGGAATTCCATCATCTCCACTAGCTTTGGTCATAGTGACGCTTCTTAAGGCCCACTTGACTCCATTTTCCAGGATTTTGGCTCTAGGTGAGTGATCACACCATCATGGTTATCTGGGTCATCAAGGTTTTTTGTTTTTGTTTTTTTTTGGTATAGTTCTGTATATTCTTGCCACCTCTTCTAATTTCTGCTTCTGTTAGGTTCATACCTTTTTTTGTCCTTCATTTTTCCCATCTTTGTATGAAATGTTCCCTCGGTATTTCTAATTTTCTTGAAGAGATCTCTAGTCTTTCACATTCTGTTGTTTCGTATATTTCTTTGCATTGTTGACTTAGCAAGGCTTTCTTATATCTCCTTGCTATTCTTTTGAACTCTGCATTCAGATGGGTATATCTTTCCTTTTCTCCTTTACCTTTAGTTTTGCTTCTTTTCTCAGCTATTTGTAAGCTCTCCTCAGACAACCATTTTGCCTTTTTGCATTTCTTTTCCTTGGGTGTGGTTTTGATCACTGCCTCCTGTTCAGTGTTATGAACTCCATTCACAGTTCTTCAGGCACTCTGTCTATCAGATCTAATCCCTTGAATCTATTTGTCACTTTCACTATATAATCTTAATGAATTTGACTTAGGTAATACCTGAATGGCCTAGTGTCTTTCCCTACTTTCTTCAATCTAAGTCTGAGTTTGGCAATACCATAATTCCAAATAATGAAAATATTCATACAACTGAAAAATATGTTACATGTTGAATTTTATAAATTAAGCTTAGGGAGAATTAGTGGCTTCTAGACACTGACAACTTAAGAGAAAAGACTTTAGTCATTTATGTGTGAAATCACTCTGTAAACAAACTACACTTAAAAAATATTTCTGCTGGATCATTTCGTTAAACAAAAAGACAATATTCTCTTGGAGTACAGGTTGGCAGCTGTTTTACATTCTTTGAAGGTACTTAATTTTGCCTCATCATTTCTTTTGCTGCTAATTCCTTACATGTTCCTGTGTATCAGGGATTTTATCCATCACTTCATAACAGAGAAGAATCTCTCTGAGACCTTTTTGGCATTGAGCCAGGGCAAATTCTGGATTGCTTAGATTATCTCACCTCTTCTTAGGGTGAAAAAAATCTAGGTTAAAATTAGACACTCTCTCCCTAAGTCTAGATTTCACATTTTTAAACAATCTGTTTTCATTTATGGCTTTTAAATTATAAGCTTGTGATTTTATTTTTTCTATATTGTTGACATATTAAGTTGCAGTTGATATTAACTTCAATTTTGACTTTACTCTTAGAATCAAAGAACTTTAGATGTTTCTTTTCAGCCACTTTAATGTACATTTTACCATTACACAAACTGGCTTTGAAATTAATATATAGTAATATGAGACATTTAATATCCTACTATGTTCTTACATCTTACCTATGTTCACATTTAGTCAACAACAGCTATTCATTATAGGAAAACATAAATTTCTATAGAATCAACTTGACTTTGGTGAATCCTAGTAGACAAAGCATAAAAAGGCACTAATTCATCTTGGGTACAATTCAATTTTTCCCTCATTGAAACATTACTTCAACTTCTACATGCCATGTCAAACATAAAGAAAAGCAAATGTAGGACTGTAATCAAAAGTGCTATTTCAGACAAGCACTCTTAGTAAACTATGTATTCTTATATTTTTAAGATAATTGAGAAAACATTCTGTTTATTCCAGATTCCACAAATGACTTCGTGTTTATATACTTTGTTTAATGACAAATGAAAGGTAAACTGGTCATAAAGCAAGCAAATAGTTTGTGTTCAATAATTGCTACCTATTACCATGATTATTATTAAGACATGCTATATATAAGACAATATAGACAATAAGCATAAGTTTGCACATGTTCTGGAAGGAGAATTGATTCATATAACTTCAAGCAGCATGATTTTCAATTATAAATAGACTGCACTCTCTTGTGATGTACTACTAAAAATCTTATGGATCTTCTGAAATTCAAGACACAAAGTCCACATTATAAGATTTCTAAAAATCTAATATTATGCAGCAAAAGAAGAGAAGAAATTTTACTTGTTCTGTCCTTCAGTCAGAATATCCTATCAAAATAATCATGAGTGAAGACTCATTTTCCTAATGAGTCAATTCTAATTTTCATTCAACTTATTTATTCATAAATTTTTAGATTTGCTTTTCCCCTTGGATCCATCAGGATCTCTAATGTAACTCTGAATAAAGGAAAAAACAGTTAGACATCACTATCAGGACATTGCTTAAAATACTAAAAAATTATTTTATAAGTTAGTATTCTTCTTGTATATGTAACATATGAAAAGAAAAAAAGGGAGAAAATTTACATCAAAATCACATCTGTCAATTCAGCTCTACATAATAAAGTTGTATAGTTCCTGGGCTGTCCTGATTATCTTTAGGATAAGCACAGATTTACACAGACGACTGCATTACAATGACCAGATCAAATTTCAAAAACAGTGAAATGAATACTGATTTCCTGAATGCAATACTATCCAGAACTAGAGTTTTTATAACTGGAAAGAGAACTGCTGTACACTTGACCTTCAAATCGAAACAACAGTCATCCTGTTCTCTATACTCCTGACTTCTATGACATTTCTGTTTCTATTTCTTTCCTCCTCCCTTTCTTTCTTCCTTCCAAAACCCATCCTTCTCTTAATTTCATAGCATGAAAGGTAATGGGACCCCACCAGATGCTGTTCTCTAATGAATTGCCTGTATTCACTGATGGCTTTAGGCTTATGTCCTTTCTCCACAGCTTGAACTTTGTCCTTTGCACAGAAAAAAAGATCCTATTTAAAGCAGTCAAAATTTGGGTCTGTACAATGCCAAAATATTTTGACTAAATGGTGGCACATTCAGATATTTGTAAATATGGGAAAGTTCATTGAGGTCCCAAATTTGAGAGTCTTTATTTCAGTGCTTCCTAGAGTATTTAAATTTCCAAAAGAGAAATGAGGGCTGAAATGAAAGATGGCAACTATTTGTTGCACTATAAAAACAGAACAATAGAATAAGTGCTATTTACTATTATTTTCTTTGGAGGGAATGATGCTGAAGCTGAAACTCCAGTACTTTGGCCACCTCATGCGAAGAGTTGACTCATTGGAAAAGACTCTGATGCTGGGAGGGATTGGGGGCAGGAGGAGAAGGGGACGACAGAGGATGAGATGGCTGGATGGCATCACGGACTCGATGGACGTGAGTCTGAGTGAACTCCGGGAGTTGGTGATGGACAGGGAGGCCTGGCGTGCTGTGATTCATGGGGTCACAAAGAGTTGGACACGACTGAGCGACTGAACAGAACTGAACTATTATTTTCATTTATACAAAGAAGATAAGGAATTTTATTTAACTAACAAAAAGTTTAGAAAGGACCAAAAATACACAAAGAATAAATTTTAGAGATTAATAAAGTTATATTGTAGAAAAATTCATCTTTTTTTTTTACTTTATAACACACAACCTCATGACCTTTGCCTAGAATATTTCTTTAAGTTCTCCTTTCAATGTATTTCTTTGTATTTGCCAGCAGTCTGATCTCTGATATTAGTCTCCATCACACTGACATGATACCAAGACTGTCTTCTGCCAGATTTTTCTTATTTATAGTTGACTTGAATACATCAACCTTTTTTGACTTGGATAGACCCCCTGATCAAGGTTCTGGGTACCCACACGAGCTTTGGACAAGTAAAAGGTTCATGATCAGCCCAAGCCCAGCTTCCATGCTTCTAGACCCATAATACACAAGTGCTCTGAACCACACTGTCAGGGAGGGACAAGAGATTTTCCCTTTAATACACTATAAAATATCAAGAGCAGGCCTCTCTGTGAGAGAAATCTACTTCCACTTTTTCTCATGTGAGAAATATTTGTGGAAAGTAAGTTTTTCACAATCTACTCTGATGAGTCACATTTTTTATCTGAATCATTCAACTACTAATTCAACAAGCATCCAACTAGTGCTTATTATATGCAACACGTAGACATTGACTATGAAGTATATGGAGCATAAAGATTAATAAAAATTTGATTGAAAGTAGACAAATGCCCTCAGGGAAGCAAAAACTAAATGAACAACAATCACAGAAAGAATAGTAGAGCTGAGGAAGTTTATCGGAAGGATAAATTAATGCTACCAGAAGAAGTGGGTAATACTTACAGAAAGTTTGGCAATTAAGCCTGGCCTTAACAATGTACAGGAAAGCAGAAAGCAGTGCAATGGAACATTTCATTCAGAGGTCATGAAAAAAAGCCAGGAGAAAGAAGAGAAAATATAAAAGAAATAAATTTTCAGTGTATACTAGGTGCCAAAAAACTGTTGAATGATTTATTAATATACTAATTCAAGCCCTGCAACATTTTGAGGAGGAAACTTTTATTTCCATTTTTTTCTCATGGAGAAATTGATTCCGATAGATATTGGGAATATCTTAGGTCACAGAGTTCATGAGATGGAGTCAAGACTTCAGTTCTCAACACCAGAGGCCAGACTTTCTTACTCTGCACCACCTCTAAGAAGGAGGAATTTTTGAGAATACTAAGAACTGATCATTAAGAAGAAAAGAGAGAAATATAAGAATACACTTTGGAAAATACTTAGAACTGATTGTTGAGAAGTTTGGATACCTCTCACTATCACATAATTCACCTTGGTTAATAGTTTCTTAAATATTTACATTATTTTATTTACTCTGTACTTGGTCTTTTTATACAATAATAACTGTTTATAATCTTATCTACAAGTATGGCTTTCATCACAAGCAGTATTTTGACATGTCTCATATGTATATCTTCTAAGACAGATTTCCCCCAAAAGCCAAACAAAGGTTTACTAGTAACCTCTATTTAGTTATTACACAAATATCTCAGAGTTTGCATGACTTGGTTAGAACTCACTCCTTTTTCTTTTTTCCATTGATATCATCACCTTTTGGTTCATTTTAAAACTGAATACAAGTGTCACTCATCCAAACAATCGTACAAATCAGAGCCTCTTCATCATCCACAGACCATTTCCATCACTTCAGTTTTGTTCAGTGCTATAATATCTCTTA